>NC_044990.1:71680337-71980337 GCF_008728515.1 Papio anubis | reverse complement strand
ATCTGAGGGTCATACTGCTTTCTCAACACTCAACTAAACTTCTTCATAAACAAGTTTGGAACACGTCCAAGGTAACTATATAAATTATCTACCAAATTAAAAAACTTTGTGGAATTAAAGGAGTGTAGAAAGAGCTATTAATAATGAAAATGAAGTAAATAGCATAAACAAGACTATGTGCAGCATCTGAGATGAATGGTCATATAATATTTTCCATCTTCTCAAGAGCCTGAAATCTGTCCCTTACTACAGCTCCTGACTGGTCATCCGATCTCATGGGATCCTCCCAACTCCATCTAACATGAGCTATTAGAATGGGTCTACCGAACCTCAAGTTTGGCTGGATTATGCTTTTGGCTAGAACAAAATCTTATGATACCACTGCCCGTCCCAGATAAGCTTTTTTTCCACCTGTGCTTTCATACCTGTGGACTCCTCTTTCTCCTAGAATGTCCTTCTCTCCCTTCCCATAAATTCATTATTTGGTTAATTTTTGTCATCTTTTAAAACTTAGTCTAAGAATTAACTCCTTTAAAAAGCCTTCCATTACTGTTCTTCTCCAGGTAGAACATCTCCAGGGGAGCTAACTGCCCCTTCTTTGTGTTATCACATCAAGCTGTAAATACCTCTTTGCCTTTACCATATTGCTGTTTAATAATTCCTGACTTGGAAACTATAAGAAAATTTTTGTTTATTACATATGCTGTATGTATATTTTAATGTATTTATTTATTGAAGAATAACTCTACAAATTCATTAGATCTTTGAAAGTAATTTACAATTAATGTTTCTTAAATATTGATGAATGCTTTAAAAATCAAAGTACATTTCTCTAATATTTCTGTCATAGCAATAGTCATCACTAACAGAATTGCCAAATTCAAAGAATTTTTGAGTTACTAACCTATAATCGTATTTCATTATCATTTAATTTATTATATACATATATTCAATTTAATGGACTACAAGAAATTAAGCAATATTTCAAGTTTGACATTGTTTTCAAAAGCAAAGATTCAAATGTATTTTTTAATGAAATGGTAATTCCAAAAAGTATAACTAGTAATATAAAACCTGCAAAAAAAGAGAAAATGGTTATAATATGCAAGGAACTATTATCTTAACATAGAAAAACTTAAGGCTATATTATTCTAAGCAGAAAATTATAATATTCCCAAAAGAGGTTCACAGCATACTCAGGATTAGAGAGAAAAATCTTTCAGAATACACAGCCTTTTGTCAAATTGATTTCTGTGAGATTACAAATACCAGTGAGACAATTCGCATAAGTAAACTGACATACCTGCTTTACCTAGGGTATCTGTTTGACAACAATTAATTATAGATTCTTGGAGAACTAAAAGCAGTTCCACTTCCTAAAGTGATAAAAATATCCTATGGAAAAATGATATCTGTTATTAAAACAAGGATGATAATGTAAAGAATGAACTACATTTTACATCAAGTAGTGAGAGAATAACCAAAAAAACGTTGCTATGGCAGATGCTGAAGGAGATGACACCCCCTGGATCCATAAGCACCATATTTTCTGAAATACTTACAAAATTTTAACACTTTTTTTTTGTACAAGAGTGCATCTTTTTCCAGGATTAAGTTAAAACCAATTTGCTCTAAGAGTCTAAACAAGGAAAACAGTTAAATGATTCAAAACCAACTGTAAAGAATACACCTTGGTGAGTGTTCTCTTCTCTACACCAGTAACTCTTGTGACATTCAAATACAGGGCACATAATATGTAACTAATTTCCACATAAGCGATTCCAGCATTAGCTGTGTTAGGGAGAAATGTGGTCTAATATTATTTCAGTCACACTGACAACTGAAACAACACTCTGTGGGCTAACAGCACAATGCAGCCACCATTTAGAAACATTGTTTCCACCATAAGCCGTATTCTTATTGCCAAATGATTAATTAAAACATAAAACCATATATGACCAAACATTATTTTAGGGCTCTTTTTATTAGTAAATTACACTACAAACACATATGTTATCAAATTTGGGAATAGTAATTCAATTTTAAAATATAATAATTTAAGTTAGAATTATTGTGGATTGCATAAAGCCTGCAAATTGATTATAAGTTTATTATTAAAAGTATCTCATATATAATTGAATAGATAGATGACTGGATAGAAATGATCAGATATTGGTAAAAACTAGAAAATTAACATTCTAATTTCAATATAATAACTCATGGTTTATTACTTTTTACAACACAAATTATATCAAACCAGTTAGTAATTTTCTAGTTCAAAGCACCTCTACTACATAATTATTGACTGATAAGTTTCACAATAGTGATCATATCAGTTAACTAAAAAAGCACAATGATTTCAATATATTGGCTTAATTGAGAACCTAAAGTTTTTTGTCCAATTTCTAATAAAAGTATACATCAGTGAAAGGTGGGACTCCAAGATTTAATTATGAGAAATCAAACTACATGTATGTCTCAATGCCCTTGCTAAAATGAAAATGAAGATTATTCATTAAAGAAATATTTAATAAAACAATTGCCAGTATTGTAACATGCATGTACGAAGTGATCGAAGTCAGAAAATCTCCAACTGGCTATCAGGGTGAGTGCCTGTCTGTCATGAGTAACACTGAGCCAAGTCCTTAGGCTCTTGGTCACATCTACGGTCTCCTAAGGAAAACCGGCTATGCACTCTTGTATTCTAGAATGCAAGCAGACTTACAGACAACAAAGCATGTTTCAAAAACGCACGTAACAAAGACATCTTAAACAGATTTAGAAAACCTCCATATTGAAAATTGAGCAAAACAAAAATAAATACTATTTGATTATTACAAACGCACTTTCTACACAACTCTCTGTTTCATACATCTCAATTTGGGGTCTATAATTTCCTCTAACAAAGAGAAAAATACAAAATATATGAATCTCAGTATATTTTAAACATTCCATGCCACCTGGTGCTTTTGCTTCTTTTCCTTTCTGTTATTTTCTGTGGTTTTGCTTTCTATTCCTGAGCAAGAGCTTTCTTACCCATTAATTTAGGCCTGTGAATCAAGTAGAATGCAACTAATATACCGCTAAATTTAACTTTATTTCTTCATGATAGATTACTCTTGATTTGATTAATATAAACTGCATTGTGTTATATTTTAGGATCCTCTATGAACAGATTCTCAAATTAACTGTAGTAAAATGTAGGAGAAACAACCAATTAGTTGGCATTTTATCTTTGGTGAATTAATTCTTGTTTTTAATTAGACCCTCAGAAGGGCAATTAAGCAAGGAAAAGAAATTAAAAAGCATCCAGGTTGGAAAGGAAGAAATAAAGATATAATATTCAGAGATGTATAATCTTATATATAGGAAATCCTTAAAATTTGTTAATAATAAATGAGCTTAGCAAGACCAGAGGATATGAAATTAACAGAAGAAATACACTTGTGCTTCTATACACTAACAAAGAACAACCTGAAAATGAAATTAGGAATAAAATACATAGGAATAAATGTAACGAAAGAAGTGTAAGAGGTGTACGCTGAAAACTACAAAATTTTATTAAACTAAATTAAAGACCTAAATAAGCGTAAAGACATCTCATGTTCATGGATCACAAGACTAAATAGTGCTAGGGTGGCAACACTCCCAAATTGATCCAAACATTGAATACAGTTTCTGTCACATTCTCAGCCATCCTTTACAAATATTGACAAGCTCATTATAAAATTCATTTGGAAATGCAAGGGAACGCAAATAGTCAAAATGATCTTGTAAAAGAAGAACAGATTTGCAGGACTCACTCCTCAATTTCAAGTCTTAACACAAAATGGCAGTAACCAAGGCACTGTACTATTAGCATGAGGATAAACAGACAATAACAGAATAGAATTGAGAGTCCAGAAATAAATCCTTGTCCATATGGCTAAGGATACCATGGCCATTCAATGGAGGAAATTACAGTGTATTCAACAAATGATTCTGCCACATCTGAATATCTACATAAAAAAGAATGAAGCTGGATCCCTACTTCACAAAGTATGCAAAAAATATCACCAAAAAAAAATAAGGTTATAGAATCTGAGACCCAAATGTAAGAGCTAAAACTGTAAACACTCATATAAGAAAACACAAGAGTAAAGATCCATAATCTTGGATTCTTAGCTATAACAGCAAACAAACAAGTGACAAATGAACAAAAATAAATCAAAGACTTCATCAAAATTTTAAAAATTTTGTGCATCAAAGGACATCATCAAGAAAGTGAAAAGACAACCCACAGAATGAGAGAACATATTTGCAAATTATATATTAAAGGGCCCATATTCCAAATACATAAATACTCCTTACACCAATAAAAAGATGAATCGCCTCATTTAAAAATGAGTAAGAAATCTGAATAGACATTTCAAAAGAGATATACAAACAGCTTCTACAAAGAGCTAATGCTCAAAATCATTAGCCATTAGGAAAATACAAACCAAAACCACAATGAGATACCACCTGATGACCACTGTGATGACTATAATCAAACGGACAAATATCAAGTATTGTTGAGGATGTGGAGAAGTGGAATCCTCATGCATTGCTAGCAGCATTGAAAAATGCCACAGATGTTTCGGGAAGCAATCTGGATGTTTCTCAAACAGTCAAACATGGAACTACCATATTATCCACTCTTAGGTATTCACCCACTAAAAATGAAGACATATGTCCCTCACATAGAAACATGTAAGCAAAAGTTCATAACAGCATTAGTCATAATATGCAAAGAGCAGAAACAACTCAAATGTCTAACAAATGATGAACAGATAAACAAAAAGTGGCATGTTCACACAATAGAAAATTATTAGGCAATAAAATTCCTTTTCATTCTTCCATGAGCTACGGCGTAGATGACTCTTGAACATATTATGCTAAGTAAAAGAAACAGAGAAATCTGTAGAGACAGAAGGTAGATTAGTAGTTGCCAAAGGATAGGGAACTAGAGCAACACGGAGTGACCACTAGTGGATATAGGGTTTCTTTGGGAGTGATATTAAAATGTTCTAGAAATCAATACTGGTGATCAAAGCACAACTTTATTAATATACTAAAACCACAGTACTGTATACTCAAGATGGTGAGCTTTATTGTGTGTAAATTATAACTCAATAAAGCTATTATTTTTTCCAAAAATCACGTTCTTGTCCCCATACCTGGTTTTTAAACTCATCTTATAAAATAGCAAAATAAATAATTCTGTTGCAAAACTTCTGTTTATAGTATCAAGCTTATATTTCATCCATTCCAACCACCTGAAAACAGAAAATACAAATAAATTTTTAAATTTAATTCAAAATGTTACCCTTTAAAGAAATGTAAGTAAAGGAATCACCCAGATATTTTTCTACACTGCATTGAGAGCAATATTAAAGACACATACTTCCCCTAAATCAATGTGTATATTACAGTTTAAAATGTTAATTAGTTTTCATTTCAGCATTAATGTCCCTTGGAGACACAGAACAAAAGCCACAGGTGGGAATTAAAGTAACACTGCTTATCAGAAATAAAGAATAATGTCTATGTTGCCAAAGTAACCAATTTTTCTCATAAGAAATGTATGATTTGACATTCACTTATCAATGTTTCTCAAATGCAACTCTTATCTTGCCTTTGTTGTAAATTTCATTTCCCAGCAATGATTTCACAGATTCCCCTTTATATGCATGTCTCATTTATTTGTTTCCAGAATGAATTAAACCATAGAGATATGGCCAGGGCTTTTTCTTTCTCACTCTCCATGAGAAATAATTCATTGTTTTAATCCAGAAGACTACACTGTATGATGATTACTCACAATTTTCAGCCTTCCATATGAACTCTCTCTTATGATGATCCCCAAATCACAAAATTGCTGATGGCAAATGATTCTAAAGGTAATGTAGATCAGAGTACAAAGTATATGATCCATAAATGATTGCTGAATTAAATCTTCTACCTTTTGATACTAACTATCCCTCCCCAACTTCCCAATGAGGGAACAGTTTAAACTCCAATGATGGAGAACTCTCTGTCTTATGAGATTCTTCATCCCATTTTTATTTTATTTATTTATTGAGAGGGAGTCTTCCTCTGTCACCCAGGCTGGAGTGCAATGGTGCCATCTCGCCTCACTGCTAACTCCGCCTCCCGGGTTCAAGCAATTCTCTCACCTCTGCTTTCAGAGTAGCTGGGATTACAGGCGCATGCCACCACACCCAGCTAATTTTTGTATTTTGATTAGATTTAGGGGTCTCACCATGTTGGCCGGACTGGTCTCCAAGTCCTGACCTCAGGTGATCTGCCTGCCTTGGCCTCCCAAAGTGCTGGGATTACAAGCATGAACCCACCACACCGAACCCTTCATCCCATGCTGAACAGCGCTAATTGTTAGATACTTTTCCTAACTTTAACTTCTCAGATCTTCTTTGTGTCTTCTGTAGCTACATACAGTCCTGCTTTTATGCTTTCCCCATGTATATTTTGAAATGTTTATCATGCTTGATGTTGCTCAGCCTGATTTTGCTTGTAGGTTTGCTTCCAAGATCAGAACTTTTATACTTGTACAATTGTCAAATAGAGCTTGCCCTTCAAATTTAAATCTATAGTTTTTGGATCTGGTTCTTAGTTCCTTTTTAGGAGCTATCCAAACAAGAGATAAATGCGAAATTCACATTTCTTGAATTGGTAATAGTTTCCTAAGACAGAATGCTATTCCACCCATCTTCCAAGCAGGTGTGTTCCTTTTAACAAAGATGTAGCTTTATTCTGGTTGCAAGGCCTATCCTTCAAAGTCTAGATGTCATCTGGTTCAACAAGCCTCCAGGCAAACAATTCTTCATGGTTTGTTCACTCCAGTAGCTTAGGCTACTGACTGCATGGAAAAGTTCCCTTTCTGATTACACCCATGTAGCCAGCTATAGGACTTTGTAAATATCTCCCTCTATCTCAAAAAGTCCAACATGCCTATTAATATAGTAGTCTTTAGAGGTATTTCCAAAATTACTTCTGACAGTATTATTTGTCCTTTAAAGTACCAGTAAAACAGGTTGGGTGTGTAGTTTTGGTAAATTTGGAAGGTTTTCTTTCAAAGTTCAGGTACACTTCATAGAGACATATCATATACTGACTGACCATTTCATAGGGGTGTAACATTATTTCCGTAAGTTTTACTAGTAACATGTCCCTCACATCATCACTGCCATAACAATGATCACATTGCTCCCAGTGCCAAAACCAGGTAATCTCACTCTGAAATTCTCCTTCATGTGCTATGGATCCAGAAGATTCGGATAAATACTCTGAAGGAGGAGGATGTATTTGAAACAACTGCACCTCACCTCCAGAATTTACTTATATAACAGCGATAATTTCAGGAATTTTTTTCTGGGAAACTATACCTGTGTTGGTGCTACTTGTTGATGTCAGGGTTGCATTTACACAGATACAGTTTACCAAGAACTATACTATCTGGTGAAGACCTTCTGAGAAATCTACTCTGTATCAGACCGATTTGTAAATGGCGATTTCAGATAGTCATTTATCCAACCTGTACTTCTTAAGCACATTTAGGCATTATTCGGCCTAAAGAGAAGAACTAAAGAAAAAATGCCTGCGAGACCTGGGCCATGTCTTATTGATGACTTTTTTCACTTGAGACTAGAACTGTGTTATAAATCATAGATTAAAACACTGAGCCTGGGCATCTAACATTTCTAGTTTGTTCCATGAGTTTTAGGCTGAACTTTCTAAAGACAGAAAACATTTCTTGACCAGGTTTAAACCTTTCCAATAGCCATCTCATAGTAAATGTCCCCAAAATGTCCAATGACCAGGCTCTAGCTACTCTAAAAGCCTCCATTTAAACAGATGTAATAAGACAAAAAAAAACTGCAAAGAGATAATCCAAGTACCATTAAATATCTTATATATGAATAATTCTAAACAAGCAGCTCATATATGGTACTATGTTAAGATTAAAAGTCTTTATACATTTGCTCTTATATTAAAATGAACACCTGCTGTTAAATCTGTACACATGCTGTACATAAGAAGCAAACAGTTAAGGAAGCAGTAATTAAAGGAACTCTCAAATACTAGCCACTTTGGAGAAAAAAATTGTATGCAATCAGATTGTACTGATATATGTACTCTTAGCTCAATATATGAGAATTATCCTTAAAAGAGTACCAAGTCTCAATCCTTTAAGTTATATGCACATTTCCAAATATGTCTCTGATTACAACCTTCTTTTTTTAAGAAAATAAAGTATTTATTTGTGAACTATTTGCTAATGATAGTTAAATTAACTGAGTTTTGGCAGTTCTCTAATCTACTTCCAGATCTTAGTAATCCAGTCATTCTCTTCAGTTTTCGTTGGAAGCATGAAAACTTGTTTAAACATCATAAAAATGTTACTATCAACCCAAACCAGAGGAATGTTGCAAAAGAAAAATTGTAGAGCAATGCTTCTAGCATTTGAAGGCAGCTCTAACATCCATAAAGTCAAGGGGAATCTTCCTTTCTCCCATCCATGGAAAAAACAGTTTATATGCTTTAAGAATTCAGGTAACTACACAATTGGAATTAACAAAAATTGTCTTTAATTCTATGAATTGTAAAAACCTGTTTTTTCTTCCTAAATTAAATACATATTTTAAAATCTGGGATACTCTAAAATATCACTTTTGTTTTTCATAAATAAAAAAATTAAATATAAATAATGTTAAATATGAAACCACTGGGAATGCATCACCCATTCCCCAACAGTATTTATAATTAGTCAGAGAAAAACTGAGGTGTTTTTCATCAAAACTTCCCTCACAGTATCTACATGTGGTTCTTATAGCTATTACAAAATAATGAACATTGATATCAGCTCATTTAGAAATTGGATTACAACATAATGTTATTAAGTGGATTATAACATAATGTTAACAGGAAAATGTTTAAATTCTAAAATTTTCCCTAAATTATTGGAATAGGCTTCAAGAAAATAATCATGTTTCAGAGTCACATATTAATATTTGTACATAGTATATTTTAATCATATTCATACACCCCAATATTTTATTTACAAAATAATGTGACCAAAAAAAAAAGGTCTGCCATCTTAAAAAAAAAAAAAAAAAGTCATTTAAGATTGGATAAATAGTTTTAAGGGCAGAAAATGTGGAAGGAAAGGCACTAACCAACATGCCTTGAAAAATTACTTGTACTTTTTACATGCTAGCTATTTAGTGACAGAAATGCGAAAGTTTAGAAAAGCACTTACGGCAATCAACAATTACGTATTAAGAACTATATCCACCAAAATAATTCAAGTACGATGTAGCAAAAACTTACGGATAACTTTTTTGTAAGTAGTGTTTATTGATGAACTGAGGTGGCATGCAGAACCCCGCAGTTGGATTGTTATTTGAAACAGGTTGGCCAACTTTTCATTGCTTGTTCCTACCGTAAAGAAGCTACTGACATGCCAGTGGATGACTAAGACTGGAGAGAAGTCAAGAGAAGAGCGTTCTTTTGAAGACCAGTGGCTATGTTTATATTACACACACACACACACACACACACACACACACACACACACACTACAGGAATAGCAAGTCATACTAATTTCTATTGCAGAAAATCCAAATAAAAATGTTCAAAGGGACATCCTTCCAATACTTATTTTCCTGTTACATCAATAGTTTAAAATGTACTGCTGACTTCTCATGCTGTTGAAGGTAGCAAAATTCACATTAATATTTTTATTTGAATGGATTTTCTCATAAAATATAGGGAGGCCATACTAATATGAAAAAATCAGTCAGGTGACTATCCCATACAGTTTAACAGTACTCATATATATTTAAGAGGACATGAACAAGGGAATACTCTTTCATAAAAAAAAAAAAATCCTAGTCATTCTCAAAAGCATAACAAATAATTCTCCTAGACTATCTTATTAGCAATATCATGAATTATACAACAGAAATGCTTATTCAAATGTTTTTTTCTGATAAGAAACACTGCATTTTAAAAAGCAACCTCTATTTTAATATTTAATACCTCAGCCTATCTAGATCTCCAAAAGTAGCAAACTATTTCAGAACGAAGTGCACTTCTTGTAATCTTAAAAGCATTTCTGGCATTTTATATTATCTGCTTTTTAATGACTGTATTTTCTTAGCATTAAAAATGAATTAATCTCTTTCTCCCTAAGTACTCTCTTGAACATATAGTGAAAGAAATAGTTCAACAGGTTATTTTCCCTTGCTAAAGGCATATAGATCATTGCCTCTCTTTGCATATTTGGTTTAAAAGCAAAACATCTTACTGTGCATCCAACTCAAAGCTCATCACCTGTATACAGTTTCAGAGATACAAAGTTTTATTATTTTCTATAGAAAATAGAAAAAGTACTGATTGTAGAGTATTGAAATACAAATGAAACATAATTAAGATACTATCTATACAGTTTCATTCAATGATAAAGTTGTTTTTTTTTTACTCCTCAGTGTAAAAATAAAATCACTTTAAGTAATTAACATTAATAATTTGGAATAGTCTGTAAGAAATGCAAGCAATTGTCTCCCATCAATTCTCCAAAATTATATTACAGTTATTAAATAGAGGTGTTCTTGCTTTTGCATTCTGACATGTTTCAATCATCATAGTGGTTGCTCTGTGTGTGTGTGTGTGTGTGTGTGTGTGTGTGTGTGTGTGTGTGTATTTATTTATTTATCTAAGGATTCAGGTCTCACCCTGTCACCCAGGCTGGAGTGCAGTGTCATGATCACAGCTCAGTGCAGCCTTGAACTCCTTGAATCAATCCTCTGGCCACAGCCTCCCCAGTAGCTGGAATTATAGGCACATGTCACCACACCTGCCTAATTATTTAACTTCTTTAGAGGTTGGGTCTTGCATTGTTGAATAGGCTGGTCTTAAAGTTCTGACCTCCTGCCTCAGCCTCCTGAGTTGTTAGAATTAAAAGCATAGCCACCATCCCTGGCACTAAGTATTAATTTAAATCACACTGATGAACCACAGCATTATAATAGCAGACTTTAAAAAATGGAATTAAAAATGTTTCGACCCCAGGTAAGATGGAAGTGATCACCTTCCACCATGATTCTCACTGAAGACAGCCACAAAACCTGGACAGACTACAAGGACCAGTTATTTAAGGACTTTGAAAAGTACACAGTATACGGAAGACTAGCGAAGAAGACCAGAACTCAAAATGCCACTAATCCAATGGTGAGTTTGGAATTTTTTCCCTCCAGTATATCCTGGGCTGAACTCAACACACTGGGGTTCCAGAAGGTGGGACCAACTTTGTTTGTTTTTTTCTCTGTCCTCCCAAAACTTGGCCCGGAGTGCTGGCACAGTTACAGAAGGTCACGGTAGAGAGTGGTAACTAAAGTCTCAGCACTCTGCTTGAGGGAAACAGAAGGTTCAGAACAGGAAAAATCCGGACAACAATGGCAGAGAACATGTTGAGAAAGTCACCACAAACATTTTTATAAACACCTGGGCTCATCTACAGCTGCATGTATGTAGACTTGATCCCATTCAACACACTAAAAATCTTGAGAAGCGAATCCATAGATAGCCCACCACCTAGGACTCAAGCTGGCCCCTGGAAGGTACACACAAGAAACAGATTCAAGTAATACTATGAAGACTTGAAAACTTATCTGACATCAGGACTACAACCTACAGAAGGCAGGTTGAAAGCTGTAGCCTAAACCTAACCAGCTTAACTGGCCACTAAAAACATAAATATCAACAGTTTCCACAGCATTTAAATAAGACAGAGTCTCACGTAATAATGATGTCAGCTACAGGCAATCCGGAGAAGCTGCTGCCGTGGTGCTGTCTGCAGTGGGGAGATGTGAGTGATGGCAGCAGGAGGAACTGAAGCAGCAGCAGTGGCAGCAGTGGGTCTCCTGTGCCCCGCATACCCAAGGCAGTCAACCACACCACCCCCTGCTTCACATAGCCAGGTGGGACCTACCCAGAGGCCCAGAGCTATAATATCCATGGCTTGGGATTCGGCCCTGTGTTGCCACTCTCGCCAGACACTGCTGTGGGGAGGACACAGGGAGGATGTGGAGCTGGGCCTGGGATGGTGCCACGCTCCATGGAGACACCAAGATGGGGCCAGGCCAAGCCATCTGTCAGCAGGGGAGCAGCATGGTCAGCACAGAGCAATGGGCAGAGAGGGGCCCAGTGAGGACCTGGAGTCCCCAAATCAGGCTGCGAGGAAGCACAGCTGGTGCTGCCTGTATGCTCCACCAAGTGCCTGGATGCTCCGCTGCCTTCCCATGTGCAGGTCCCAGGCATCTCTGGATTATGCACCCTCAGGGACCTGGGAAGGACCCCCTGCCCCCATGGGCTTGGTGGTACCTGCTCTCACTTCCTGGGCTTTCCCCATTCCCTGTGCCTGCTCCGATCTTGTAGTGGGGTTGGGGCCAAGCATGGGTGCTATCACAGCCTAGCCAGGTGTGTGCACGCTCAGGCAGTGCTGACACATCATCCCCCTGACACCCTGGCCTGTTCCATACTTCGGGTACCAAAGAGTGGGTGGGGAAAACAAGGTGGGGCTTACGGCAGTTCGACACTGACCTGTAGGTGTCCCTTGGTGAGAGCAGCCTGGGCCCATGAATGGCAGCAGGAGGCAGACAGGCTCCTGGACAAAAGGGGGCGGGTCCCTGGTGAGGCCCTACCCTCAGGCCAGGCTGCCAGTCTCGCTCACTGAAGTGGGAATTGTAGTGCCTTTTCCTGGCCCACCCCTGGCCACCCATGGACCAATTGGTGCACATTTCCTCCCATGTGAGGCCCATAAAAGCCCCAGGCTCAGCCACAGCTGAGCAGATGATGGTTCAACTAGCTACAGGGAGGAGCTATCCTCTCTCTTGGGAATAAACACATGGGACAATCTGTCTGCAGAGAAGAGCTATCCTCTCTGCCAGGAGCTAAGGAGCATTCTCCCTGTAGGAGACTGAGCTGTTCTATCGCTCAGTAAAGCTCCTTTTGTCTTGCTCACCCTTCACTTGTCTGTGTACCTCATTCTTCCTGGTTACAGGCCAAGAACTTGGACTTACTGAATGGCAAAGCTAAAAGAGCTATAACACAAACAGGGCTGAAAGATGCCCCTTTTTCACCACATTGCAAAGAGAAGGAGAGAAGAGGAGAAGAGAAGGAGCTTGTGGCCCTTCCAGGAGCCCAAACCTGGGAGCTCCACATGCCAGGCCAGGCCTGTGACTCCTTCTATGGGGCCCTGCAGTTCCTGGAATATCCAAGCTTCTGGGCACCCCCACATTTTCCAGTGCCATCCAGGGAAGCTGTTTGCAGTATGCCTGGTCCAGTCACAGCCTCTGGGAGAGCCAGCGCCCATGCCAGCACCTGGTGCTGCCCACTCCACTGCAGCAGCTGGTGTGTCAACAGCACAGTGGCTGGACCCCCCACTTGCTCACACACCCCTTCATGACTTACAGTTTCCCTTGAAGGCATGTGATCCATGCCAGTAGCATGAGCTGAGGGCAGTCTGCTAGGCCAAGAGGGTGGAATGGGCCCTGTAGGCTCTAGGAAGATGCGGAAAAGGCACCAGCAGCCACAGATTTCTGACCAGAAAAATAACGTCCCAAAGATCAGTAACAATAACAAGTTCAAGATAATATAAAAAATTACTTAGCATATAAAGAACAGGAAAATTCTCGATTGCACAGGAAAGGACATTAAAAAGATACCATTATACTATGGTCAAGTGGCCAAGAAGACAAAACCATCTTAGTTGTGTATGCACCAAAATCAGAGCTAAACCCTAAAACCAACAATTCTGAAAACAGAAATAGTCAAAGCTACAAATATAGTGTAAGTCTTCAATACTTCTCTCTTGGTAACAGATAGAACACATAGATAAAGAGCCAGCAAGAACTGAGAAGCATTGAAAATTTCTATAAGTCAACTGAATCCAATTGACATTTATAGGTTACCCTGCCCAACAACAGCAGAATATACATTCTATGCACATACATCTGGAATATTCCCCAGGATACACCATATCCTGGGTCATAAAACTAACAACAATGCACTTGAAGTCATTAAAATCATACACAACATGTTCTCTGTAACTGAATTAAATCAGAAAACATTAACAAAAAAAACCACAAAATTCCCATTAAACACATGAAAAGTAACAACACACTTCTAAATGGGTCAAAAAGAAAAAATACAGTGACAGAGTTTATAAAATGAAGCTAAATATAGGAGAAAATTTACAGCATTAAATGCTTTTTTTTTTTTCTTTTTTTTGAGATGGAGCCTCACTCTGTCACCCAGCGTGGAGTGCAGTGGCGCTATCTCAGCTCACTGCAAACTACGCCTCCCGGGTTCACACCATTCTCCCGCCTCAGCCTCCCGAGTAGCTGGGATTACGGGCACCTGCCACCACACCCAGGTAAGTTGTTTTGTTTTGTTTTTGTATTTTCAGTAGAGATGGGGTTTCACCACGTTAGCCAGGATGGTCTCAATCTCCTGACCTCGTGATGCACCTGCCTCAGTCTCCCAAAGTGCTGGGATTATAGGCGTGAGCCACCGTGCTTGACCTAAATGCTTATATAAGAAAAGAAGATTGAGGCAGGAGAATCGCTTGAACCCAGGAGGCGGAGGTTGCAGTGAGCCAAGATAGCACCACTGCATCTCAGCCTGGGCGACAAAGGCGAGACTCCATTTCAAAAAAAAAAAAAAAAAAAGCCTAAGTCCCCTCATTCATTATCATTTTGTTAACTGAAACACAACATAAAAGAAAAGAAACCTGAAATCTGTTCAGTGACTTTTTTTTTTTTTTTTTTTTTTTTTTTGAGACTGAGTCTCTCTCTCTGTCGCCAGGCCAGGTTCAAGTGATTCTCCTGCCTCAGGTCTCACGAGTAGCTGGGATTACAGGCACCTGCCACCATCCCAGCTAATTTTTGTGTTTTTCATAGAGACAGGGTTTTGCCATGTTGGCCAGGCTGGTCTCGAACTCCTGGCCTCAGGTGATGCACCTGCCTCGGCCTCCCAAAGTGCTGGGATTGCGGGCGTGAGCCACCACACTCGTCCTGTTCAGTGACTATTTAAATAGAATGTAAAAAAAAAAAAAAAAGTAAAGAAGAGAGACCTCAAGATTTCCACCTTAACTAGCCAGAAAAAAAGGAGCAAAATTAACACAAAGCAAGTAGAAGTAATAAAATAAGAATAAGAAAAGCCAAAATCAATGGAATTGAAAAATTCAAAGCAACTGAGAATATCAGTGGCAACAAAAACTGATTTTTAAAAAATCAAAAAAATTGGTAAACCTTTAGAAGACACAGATTACCAACGAAAAGAATCAAAGGGAACATATTATTATAGACTCTACAGACATTAAATGGATAATAAAGCAATATATGAACAACGCTATGAA
Organism: Papio anubis; assembly: GCF_008728515.1. NCBI lineage: Eukaryota > Metazoa > Chordata > Mammalia > Primates > Cercopithecidae > Papio > Papio anubis. The sequence continues at coordinate 71,964,877 of NC_044990.1, read as the reverse complement.
TATAAATGCAACATTTTAGTTGAAAAGGACTAATTCCTCTAAATCTGCAAATTGTAAAAATGACTGATGATGAAATAGACAACATTTATCATCCTATCTAAAATAAATTGATTTTGAAAAAAAGGAAATTTTGAAAAAGAAATCTCAAGTTCCACATAGTTTAACTGGCAAATTCTACTATATATTTAAACAAAAAATAACATCAATTTTATAAAATTTATTTCAGAAAAAAAAAAAACAAGAGAAGGGAATATTTCTCCAAATCATTTATAAGGATGTCATTACCCTGATATCAAGTCCAGAGAAAAACAGTACCAAAGAAAAAGAAAACAAGAACAAGAAAGTAAACTATATTCTAATATCCCTCATTTACACAGGTGCAAAAATCCTCAAAAACATGTTTGCAAATCGAATCCAACAATATAAGAAAAGGATAAAAACCACAATTCAGGGGGATTTATCCAGGTAATGCAAGGACAGACCAATATTTGAAATCAACCTATAAAAGCCATTATATTAATAGTCTGAAAAGAAATCCCTTACGATTTTATCAACTGATGCAGAAAAATCATTTGAATAAATTAATGTTTATTAACGATTTAAAAAATTATTACAGCAAGCTAGAAATAAAAATAATTTTTCCTAACCCATTAAATGACATTCACAAAAACACACTTATCATGTCATTTAATGAAGAAAGACTGAACATTGTCCTGAGCAATCCTAGCCACTTCAATAAGACAAGAAAGAAAAAAAAATCTCTGTGGGAATATTTTTTGTCAATATAGACAAGCTGATTTTACAATTTATATGGGAAGGCAAAATACCTAGAATTACAAAAAAAAAAAATGGCAAAAGAACACAGAGAAATTGCACTACCCAATTTCAGGACTTCCTGTAAAACTAATCAAGACTGTACAGAATTGGAGGGAGGATATACACATTGACCAACTGAATGGAAAATAAGGAACATAGAAATAAACATACTCCTCCAATATGGTCATTAAATTTCCGACAAAAACAGAAAAGCAATTCAAAAGAAAAAAGATTGCCTTTTCAGTAAATGGTGTTCATATCATTCAACATCTACATGCAGAGCAAAAAGTAACACCAACAACAAAAAAAACCCCAGTGTAAATTTCATACCTTCTACAAAAGTTTTAACTTAAAATGGATCACAGATCTAAACATAGAATCCACAACCATAAAACTTTTAGAGGAACACATAGAAGATCTTTGTCATCTGGAGTTATGACACCGAAAGCATGATCCACAGAAAGCCTGGTAAACGAACATCAGTGCTGATGAGTCCAAACATAACTTCTTTCATTGCAACCATAGTCATTTCATTCATATTCCTATCATTGCCACTCCAATCTGGAGTTATGACACTAAATGCATAATCCATAGTAATAAATTGGGCTTTATAAAATTGAAGAGTTTTTTTCTGTGATACACTGTTAAGAGAACCAAAGGATGGGGTAAGAGATTGGGAAAAATATTAGTATCTGCAGTGAAATTACTTATCTAGCAAAGGACTTTTATCTTATATCATATCCTGAATACAACAGCATTACCAAATCTATAAAGGTGTTAAAATTAATAGACCTGTAAAACAACAATGAAAAAAACCACTTTAAGTAGAGAGTTATTTAAAAATATAAGAAAAAATTGAATGAAATCCAATTTTATTGAATTTCAATAATTCATTCAAAATTATCAAATTTTGAAGCGGGATTTCAAATTTTCATTTATAATACATTTATTTATTGCTAAAAATACATAATATTCAGCTTTATTATGATATTTTTGCTAAGGTCCGAGGTAAAGCTGCATAGTGCAAAATCTAGCCATTTTTGCATTTTCTCAGATGCCCTTAAGAGTGATCTTAATTACCCTAGTGATTGGTATCAGAAAGGAACTAAACTGAAGTGGAGAGCTAAGCCTAAGGAAAAAAAAAAAAACCCACAGTCTAATTAGTGTCGTTTGCAATAAAATATTGAGGTAGTTAAATGTTACAGTGGTTGTCTTTGACAATTTATAACAAACCAAGCCAAACTTTTATTTTTGTTTAACCGATTGAAACTGCCGCATCCTTGCATAGTGCAATTGCTGTAATTAGAAATTGCCCCAGTTAGTTTACCTTCGATATCCCTACTTCTGTTAGTTTAACTGAAAGTGATTTTTCTGTTGGCCTGCATATTATGCATGCTCTTCTCTAGGGCTGTGTGCACTGCTGAATATCACACTTGTGGCTTTGTTTGTTCTGACTGCTGTGAATGTGAGCCTCACTTTCTATGTAGATATTAAATGCACAGTACTCTGGAAAGCTAATTAACTCTTAAAAATATTTTTTTAAATATTTCTTTTAAACTCCAGTTCCCAGTCCCAAATTATAATTTCCTTCTTTATTACAATCAGATATATACACAAATTAAATCTTCAGACTTTATGAGGATGCTTTACACAATGAATTTGAAACTCTTTTTTTATAAAAGAAATGACATTCAATAGTCTCATGTGGACCATAGGGATAAGTGGATAAACTGTCTCATTTTGAGGCACAAATCTGATTAAAGTAAGTGAACTAATCTGTCCAATATCTAAATTCAAAACCCAAATTCATTCATTACAGGATAATAGCCATTAAGATCAAGACCAATAATTGAAGATATTTGTGTATATGTGGACAAAAAACTAAAAATTTTACTTGCTACGACTCTACTCAAGAGTTTTCAGGTTCAGCTAAACATTGAAGCTCACAAGACTGCCACAAGTCTCACCTGGCATCAAACACTTAGAAGGTTACAGGACAAGATTCACCACTTGGTTGGGCACAGTGGCTCACACCTGTAATCTCAACACATTGGAAGCCCTTGGAGGGAAGATCACTTCAGCCTAGGAGTTCAAGACCAGCCTGTGCAAGATAAGGAGAAACTGCCACTACAAAAAAATAAACATAAAAAATAAGCTGGTTATGGTGGTGCATGTCTGTGGTCCCAGCAACTTGGGAGGCTGAAGTGGGAGGATCGCTTGGGTCCAGGAGATCGAGACTGCAGTGAGTCGTTGTGTTCACAACACTACACTCTAGCCTGGGTGAAAGGGTGAGACCCTGTCTCAAAAAAAAAAAAAAAAGAATCACATCTTGCCAGCAGGGTAGCATCAGGTATTATTCTGCAGAATTATCAGCAGCAATCCACACTGTTTCTCAGGTGCAAGACGACAAGATACATAGCAGTGGGTATGAAAGTCATCCTGGTTACAAACCTCAAGCTCCACGCGAAGTCCATAGGTACTAAATTAATCCCATGGACATAGCTTTCAGGACCATCCTCCTGGTGCATACCATTTTTAAGTCACCATACTCAGGAAGCCCAACATTATGGCAGCACCATCTGGTATGTATAATTCATTTATAATTCCTCCCAGTATATATGCAAATTACCAATCAGAGGTCATGACACAGCAACCTTGCTTAGTAACTTGGTTGGTGTACCACTTTTATAAGGTTATCAGATCAGAGGCAGGGAGTTAACTAAAAGTCAAATTCTTATGCTGAAAGAAAAAACATTTTGTTAACATTTTGCTTATAAAGTAAATGGGTAGAAAGAAGAAATGCAACTTTGTATACAGAAAAATATTCAAGACTTGGATTTAGAAAACATGTGGCTGAACCCTGACAGCACCTTGACAACTATGTATCATTAAGAAAATTATTTTACCTCATAGACTCCCCTTTCTTTGTCAGTAAATTTAGGATAATACTTGTTCTTAAGCATTTATTTTGAGGATAATATCACAGGTCAGTGTGAGTGTCCCAGAATTATAACTCAATTAATAGTGAAGAACAGCTTGTGACTGATGAGACAGCAAACTTACTGTTATCAGATCCATAATAGTACTCCACCAGCACATGAGAATAAAAGCATAGCTTTGAGCCTCCACCATTTGTCTTTCCTAATCTTTCATTGACTCTTCCATATACATGCCGAATTATATACTAGATTGCATATTATTTGAGAAACAAGTACCCTGTCCATCAGTTTAAAAATCCCCCATGGCAGCCAGCTAGGTGCTCAATAAATTCTTGTTAAACAATAACATTCAACAACTAAAAACCACGGGAAAGCCAAAATGTACCATTTTTTAAAATTAACTCTTCTATAACCTAAGCAATAGAGATGATCACAATTTCTCAACTCATTCAATAATTATTTACTGACCATTACCACATGTCAAGGATAGTGTTAAGAGCTAGAAAAATAACACTTTAACAGGTTAGCAAAATTTTCAATGTTTGCAGACAGCTTACATACCAGCTGAGAAAACCTTAAAAAATGAGTTAATATTCAGAAAATAATTATATATCATGTGATATATGTGATGAAAACAAATGAATGAATCAAAGAATATCTAGACGAACCACTTTATATAGGCATGCTTCATTTTATTGTACTTCACTTTATTGTTCTTCACAGATACAGTGTTTTTTTCCCACAATTTGAAAATTTGTGGCAACCCTGCATCAGGAAAGTATATCAGCACCATTATTTACACACTGTGTGCTCATGGCATGTTTATGTGTCACGTTCTGGTTAATTCTCCCAATAATTCAAACTTTTCCTTATTACTATATTTGTTATGGTGATCTGTGATTAGTAATCTTTGATGTTATTATTGTAATTATTTTAACAATTTCTATGTTCTGACTGGTCTACCAACCAGCCATTCCCCCCATCTCTGTCTGTTTTCTTAGGCCTTCCTGTTTCCTGAAACACAGTGATATTATTAGGCAAATTGATAACCTGGCGACAGCCTCTAAGCAGTCAAGTACAATAAAGAAGAGTACCTCTTTCACTTTAAATCAAAAGCTAAAAGTTATTAAGCTTAGTGATTAAGGCACATTGAAAGCTGAGAAAGGCCAAAAGGCTAGGCCTCTTGTGCCAGTTAGCCAAGCTGAGAATGCAAAGGGAGAGTTCTTGAAGAAAAAAGTGTTACTCCAACGCACACACGAATAATAACAAACTGAAACAGCCTTCATGCTGATATGGAGGAACTATTAGTGCTCTACGCAGAAGATCAAACCAGCCACAATATTCTCATAAGCCAAAGCCTAGATTAGGCCCTAACTCTCTTCATTCCTATGAAAGTTGAAAGAGGTGAGGCAGCTGCAGAAAAAAAGTCTGAATCTAGCAAAGGTCGATTCATATGGTTGAAGCAAAGACGCTTTCTCCATAAAATAAAAGTGTAAGGTGAAGCAGCAAGTGCTAATGGAACACTGCGAGAAGTTTATCTGGATAATCTAGCTTAAAAAAGAATTGATGAAGGTGGCTGTACTAAACACATTTACCATGCAGATAAAACAGCCTTCCAGTGGAATGAGATGCCATGTAGGACTTTTATAGCTAAAAAGAAGAAAGTAAGTGACTGAATTTAAAGCTTCAAAGGACAAGTTGATTCTCTTTTTAGAGGCTAATACAGCTGGTGACTTCAAGTTGAAGCCAATGCTCATTTGCCATTTCAAAAATCATAGGTACCTTAGGAATTATACTAAATGTACTCTCATGGTGCTCTATAAACAGAACAATAAAGCCTGGATGACACCGTATCTGTTTTACAGCATGGTTTACTGAATATTTTAAACTCACCCTTGAGATGCACTGTTTAGAAAAAAAAAACAGATTCTTTTCAAAATATTACTTCTCATTGACAATTCACCTGGTCTCCCAAGAGCTTTGATGGAGATGTACAGAGAGGTTCATGTTGTTTTGATTCCTGCTAACACAATATCCCTTCTGCAACCCATGGATCAATGAGTCATTTCAATTTTCAAGTCGTATTATTTAAGAAATATATTCCATAAGGCTATCACTTCCATAGATAGTGATTCCTCTGATGGATCTGGCCAAAGTCAATTGAAAACCTCCTGGAAATGATTCACCATTCCAGATGCCATAAAGAACATTTGTGATCCATGAGAGGAAATCAAAACACCAACATTGACAGTTGTTTGGAAGAATTTGATTCCAACTCTCATGGATGACTTGAAGGGTTTCAAGAATTCAATGGAGAAAATCACCAGAGACATAATATAAACAGCAAGAGAACTAGAAATAGAAGTGGAGCCTGAAGTTGTGACTGAATTGCTGCAATCTCATGATCAAACAAACAAATAAGGAGTCATTTCTTATGGGCGAGCAAAAACGTCAGTTCCTCGAGATGGAAAGTACTCCTGCTGAAGATGCTGTGACCATCTTTGAGATGACAACAAAAGATTTAGAACATTACATAACTGAGTTGATAAAGCCACAGTAAGGTCTGAAAGAACTGACTTCAGTTGTGAGAGAAGTTCTACCACAGGATCACATGCTACAGCGAAATACTTCACCAAAGAAAGAGCCAATCAATGCAACAAACTTCACTGTTGTCTTCTTTAAGGCAATTGCCACATTCACCCAAACTCTCAGCAACTACTATCCCGATCAATCAGCAGTCATTAACATGTAGTCAAGCTGTGGCACTAACAAAAAGATTAGGACTTGCTGAAGGATCAGACGATTATTATCATTTTTTAGCAATAAAGTATTTCTAAATTAAGATATGCACAGGTTGTAGATACAACACTATTGAACACTCAGAGCACAGTATCGTGTAAACTTAAGTTTTATGCACTGGGAAACCAAAAAAGTTGTGTGACTTCATTATTTTGATAATTGCTTTATTGCTGTGGTCTGCTACTGAATCTGCCATACCTCAGAGATATGCCTTTATAAGGTAGTCAGGGATCATTACATTTAAGCAGAAATTTGAGGACTTACGTAGGCAAAGAATAGCAGGGTGGAAAACAAATCAAGTCAAATGCCCTAAGTCAGAAAAACAACAACAACCACCACCACCACCACCACCACCTGGTTGGTGTGCTTGAGGATAGATAGAAAACTATCTTTGTACTATGGTTTCCCTATTAGTGAAAAAGAAAAAAAAAAAAAAAAGTGGAGCCATTTACTTACAAGGCAACATTATGTCAAAAGGCGTTCCAGAATGTGGTTCAGGTTAATTACGGAAGTTGTCATTCAGGTCTTAACATGGTCTCTAATTCAACTGATAAAGTTCAACACTGGTACAGAGTAGCATGCTAAAAATTACTAATGAGATGTCTACAATAAACTCTGATGACGGTCTCCTGTCAAAAAACAAACCACAACTCTCAAACACGGCAGAGACCTGGGCTACATGAGAACTCTTTAAGTGGATCTAGTACTTGAATCACACTAAGAACGGTGCTTCACATCCAAATGGAAACCAGAGCAACTGAAGAGCCAGCTGTCCAACTTTGGCAAGATTTAATAGAATTCACGTCCACCTGGTCTTCTGGTCTACCAGATGAGTTGTGACAGCCATTTTCGCAAATGTCCAGGAAACACAGATCTTTAGACATTCTGTCTTTCTTCCTTTTCTTCACTTAAGCACCCATGCAGGGGTCAAATACTGTGGCTATCTAATAAAACATTTATATTCCAAGTAGGAGAAATTCATGCATTTGCCAAAACTAATTACAGATTATACCACAAGTCATTTCTTTCCTTATCTAAAAGTTGCCCCAAATGTGATGGCTGGAGGGATTTATGCAACCTAATATTCAGGTTGTGGTACAATGTATTTTTCGTAAGCACCTGAAATTGAAGCACAATTTATTCTACTTTCAACAAATAAAAGATTGCCCTAATTCTTAAAGAAAATGATTCATACACAAACTGTCCTATGTCGAGAAGGCTTTAGAAATGTGGTTAGCAGTATTTTGAAGCCTTAGGAGGCAAATAGCAAGAAAGCAGAGCAAAAGTGGGGCAGAGGGCAGGGAACGGGAAAAGGAAGGACACAAGTGATGCAGAGACACTGCCAGGACCAGTGAAGTCACTTTGTGGAGTTTTCCCTTTGATTCTTTTCTTCTCACATACACAGAAGGCTTGATTACTTCTGCTTGAACCCAAGAGTTTATTAAGTTAGGTGACCTCTTTACTGTAATGTTTTACTCAAGTTGTGCTTTTGCTCTTTCATTTATATGTTCTTGGTATTTCTTTTTTATTCCTTTGTTGTTGTTGTTTTTTTCAATTTTTACAAAATTTAAGTGGATTTTTTTTTTCTTCCAGCCTTTATGAAAGCTAGAATCCACTAGCAAACTTCAGTTTCTTAGCTTTTTCATCTTTAAGGTTAAATTCTTAACATGGGAAAGAATGACTGCTTTTTAAAAACATAATTTTAAAATCTGCCTTCCAATCCTAGTGTAATATTGAAGGAAAGTAATTCAAGTCTTATCTATACCCAGGGCTTCTGGAGGTCAGTGAGATGTCAGTGTTTAAAAGTGTTGTATCAGTAGAAAATTTGCATGTTTTCCTGGTAATTTGCTGTGATAGGTGGGCAATCCTGATTAGAGCCTGTCATTTTTAGGCAGCTGAACATCATCATTCTCCGTCTGCTTTCTATATGCTCTATGAGTTCTGAAAGATCCTTTCAAGGATGATGAAGGATGGAATCTTTCTTAAAGTATATTTTGAATCTCATCCAACAGATATGACATAATAAATCTTCAAGCTATTTCTGACCATATGTCACAACTCCTGAAAGCAAATGAAGGCTTTCACAGCTTTAAGGGATTATTTAACATTGACAGCTGTTGAGGCATTTATCCTGATTTTTCTTCTTTCTTTCTATCAAAAGTATCTACATAAGATGGCATGGCTTGTGGGTTGGATGAGATATAAAATGCTTGATGTATTATGTGATACCACATAAATTTCTTATGTGCCTTCATGTTAATCCATTTAAGTTCAACTACAAATAGCTGCGCCAACTATGTGCCCAGCCCTTGGGCATGTAAGAATGAGATAACGTAAAGATGGAAATGTAAAGAAGAGATTTTTTAAAAAGCATGATATAAAGTAATGAACGAATGATTCATTGCCTCAGAGCAGAGAATGCTGACTTTGGGAACAACAGGCTGGTAACGAAGATGTCTAGATTTCAACAAGTGTGACTTACAGCAAATCATGAAATCATCAACAACCACCCCCCTGCCCCACCGCCAGGACCTAGTGTCTTCAGCTATGAAACATATGGCTTTAACTAGCTGATTTTTGAGTATGGTTTACAAAGTTCCCTATATTGTTTCAGAAGACAATGGTAGACTGAATCTACTATGTGCTATACTTACATAGTTAAACAGTATGTAGGTACCCTTTTGGAAATCAGTGACTTGTAAAGTGATTTAACTAAATTACTTAAGCTTTTAAAAGAATAATGCTTTACTTGTAAATGCATTTTAAAATTTTAGAAAGTTGAGAAATTTTAGATGCTTTTCATATCTAAAATTTCAGAAGGAAAAACTTGATTACTGATTCTAATTACCCTCATGAAAATCAGATTCCTAAATAATTTGTTAAAGAAATATAATACTGGTCAAATTCATATCTTACTTGAAATTTTTTAGTAGCAGGACCAAAACTAGTATTTAGTTTCTGCTAGTTATTAAGCTGTAGACTACTATATGTTCTGATAAAAATAAAATTTGTGACACTAGTATTATATATTTTACAGATAAGAAATATTTGAGGACAACAACAAAAAAATCCATCAAACAAAAACAAAACACACATATGGCTTTGAATCCATCACTGCAAGATTCATTCATCAAGTTTTACTAAGTATTTACTCCTTACCAATGCTAGGTGAAAATGGAATAGCTGATGGAGCTCTCATTTTATGAAGTTTTCTATACAACTAACTTCTTTTTTTCTTTCTTTCTTTCTTTCCTTTTTTTTGAGACGGAGTCTCACTCTGTCACCTAGGCTGGAGTGCAGTGGCGTGATCTTGGCTCATTGCAAGCTTCGCCTCCTGGGCTCATGCCTTTCTCCTGCCTCAGCCTCCCGAGTAGCTGGGACTACAGGCCCCCACCACCATGACCGGCTAACTTTTTTTGTATTTTTAGTAGAGACGGGGTTTCACCGTGTTAGCCAGGATGGTCTTGATCTCATGACCTCATGATCCGCCCACCTCAGCCTCCCAAAGTGCTGGGATTACAGGTGTGAGCCACCGTGCCTGGTCACAACTAATTTCAATGATAAGTTTATATACACATGATTGTATTGAAACCAGTAATAATTACATTGGTATACAAGATACATATAATTTATTTTTAAAACCTTGTTATTCAAAACTGTGCCTGTGTAAGGAATATAACACTAATAATTAATTGTAGAAAGGTGCAACATATCACAATAAGAGGGGTAATATTAGTTATTTGGTTTGTCTGATCAATACAGAAAGTAACTGATGCAATATTTGCCCCAAAGTGTGGTTTTGGCCATAAACTTCCAGAGAAACATTGACTCATCACTTTCACATCTAGATAATTATTAAGATTTTCATTATGTTTTTCAATACATCAAGAGTTCTTTTCACTGAAAAACTTACATGTTAACCCTGCTAATATTAATTTATATTAGTGCTACCTTATGGTATTTCATCAAGTAGAACATGATTTTTAAATAATTGTCATCATCATTAAATACAATATTAAATGCAGTAAATGTGTTGAGTAAATTTAAATGTTTGTGGAATTCTTAACCTAACTTTAATGTATAAAACTAAGTAGAAAAGCATGTGAATTTAAGCCTTTAATTTAAAATATTATGGCACAAGTCTCTCTATTTCCAAACTATCAACTACAAAAACTGATAATACTGCCAGTTTTCCCTGAGGTTGAAGAACCAGCAGTAATTAAAGATCATTTATCCAGTCAAAAAACAGAGACACAAAATACAGTATGACATCAGCTTGGCTGCCACAGCCTCTCAAGGGCAGGAAATCCATCACAATGACAACAGTTCATAACCAGAAACTGGGCAGAATGACTTCAAATGCATAAAAGCAAAGACAGAGTTTTGTATGAAAGCCAACTGGACATTGCACTGTCAGAAATTTGCCACCAGAAGTCAGTTCAGCCTCACAATGGAGACACACAACCGTAAGGCAGATAATGGTGAACACACATCCTAGAACCCAAGAGAGCAGAGTTAGTCTTGAGAAGGGTGGCTTAACATGTGAACAGATGTCATTGCTTTAGAAGACTTTTTAGAAGACCTCTCACACTCTTGGGCATTTAAACCTAATTTTAGATACCACATGCCACAAATTCAGGGGATGCCATTTACCTAGAATACAGTGTGTTGATATCTTATTAAAATCCAGTAGCACTAATTCTAAAATTATAAAGCTAATGCTTGAACCTTAATTGTATCATGAAATTTTAAGATAATAGCCAAGAAACAGCTTCTAAATGAAAAATTAGGGGAGAATTGAGAGCACACAAAATCTCAAAAAAAATGACACTGTGGCATAATTATACATTAAAAGTGAAGACACACTGACATTTACAGCTTAGAATAGCCTGGGACCCATAAATTCTCTGAAGTCATCTATGTAAGAAAAGCAATAGTGTGGAGATGCTTGGGTTGTACTGCAAATACAGGTCTACTGTTAACAAGTCAGTTGTTTTCATTTAGACCGCCAATGAATCTTTTTATAATTGTTTCAATTACAACTGATGATTTTTAAAAAATAAGCAAAAAAACAAAAATGCTTTTGTCTTTTATTGTTAAACAGCAAATAAAACTCAGGTCTTTCCTTAAAATGATTATTTTAGGCCAGACATGGTGGCTCATGCCTATGGGAAGCCAAGGTGGGATGACTGCTTGAAGCCGGGAGTTTGAGATCAACCTGGACAACATAGTGAGACCCTGGCTCCACAAAAAATTAAAAAATATAAAATTAGCTGGGTATGGTGGCACGTGCCTATAGTCCCAGCTACTCAGAAGGTAGAGGCGGGAGGATTGCTTGAGTCCAGGAAGTTGAGACTGCAGTGAGCTATGATGGCGCCATTGCACTCCAGCCTGAGCAACAGAGCAAGACCCTGTCTCAAAAATAATAATAATAAAATGCAAATATTATTTTAATCAAAGTGTGTTCCCTTAAAATTATATGCAGAACTTCTCCATTACAGTATTATCAGTAATAAAATTAACCGCTTAAGGTAATTTAGGAAAGAATCATTTTACTTAATGGCTTCTGTCAAAATTCATTTACCTCAAATTACCCTACGCATGGGCCCTGTGCAATAACTTGGCTGTTATGGATGGCATATATTTTTGAACATAAAATATATTGTTTCCAGAAAACAAGATAAATGAATATAATTTGATAATAAATAGTATGTTGTCACAAGAGACCTCAGGAGAAATATACATACCATGGAGTCTAGGAAAGAAAAATAAGTTGTTTTGGAAATACTAGAGATGTTTACCTTGTAAGCTTCTAGTTCCCATTACCTAGACTTTAACGGTGACCAAATATTTTCCCCAATTTTCTACCTTCCACCATTATGATATTATTTTTAATGTAATACTTATTAAATCTATTCATTCTATCCATTATTTGCTTCAGTATCAGGCAGGTATTTTTCTCAATGCTGGAGTTATCAGTGACAAACAGAGATAGGCGATATAGTGGGTGTGGAAGGGAACTTACATGGAGGGGATGGAGAGGAAGATGTTACATGAAGTGCAGGGAAGCAAATAAATACAAAAGTGGCTGTGTGATAAAAGCTACCAAGGACACAAGACAGGATGATACGATGAAGATTACATGGGGAGGACATTTTCACAAGGAGGTAGATTAAATAAGATATTTCCTCTGGAATTCCCTCTAGCTACAGACCACACAGAAACTTACTATGTAACAGTGTCTCTTCTGCGCACTATGTGTGATCATAGTTCTACTGTGTTACCTTTAAGATTCTCCTTTCTACAAAACAAATAAATTAGATCTGAGAAAGACCCATGCACATGTTCTTTCAGCTTTGTACCACGGTTATCTGTGCATGGGAATTGCCATAGTATATCCAACGAATACTCCCCACAATATAAACTAGAGTAGCTTTTACTCATAAAGATGCACCTTCCATTTTCATTTTAGGAATGAATCCTCCCTGAGTGAGGGAGAGGCAGAAAGAATTAATGGCTCAACATTTCAAGTCCTAGGAAAACAACCTTATTTAGCTAGACGGCTACAAATCTTGTCAAGACTTCAAAATGGATGTCCAGGTTTTTTTTTCTTCTAATATTGATTGACAGATATATGGATGAAGGTATACTCCTTCTCATTAATATCTCTGGTTCTCCCTTTCTTGCCACACATGATGAATTGCATTTCTGTACTTCTTTGAATTTAAGTGAGGAATGTGATACACTTCAGTCAATAAAATTTGAGTACAAGACATGCATCACTTTCCAGCACAAATATTTTTTTGCTGGTCCAAAACCTTTCGGAGTGCTCTTCCCTTACTTTGGAGATCATGGAAGCAGGTGCCACATGAAGGTTCAGCACTGAGCCATAGCTTGGACAGGATGATAGAAGAAGCACCAAGAACCCCAGTGAAATTTAAGAAAGAAACATACCTTTGTGGTTTTAAGACACCGGAATTTTGGAGTCATCTGTTATCACAGAATAACCTACATTATCTGTTAAGGATTGAATTTTGTCTCTCCAAAATTCATATGTTGACATCCTACCCCACAGTAGCTCAGAATGTCATCTTATTTGGAAATACGTCACTCCAAATGCAATTAGTTGGGTAATGATAAGGTCATAGTGGAGTAGGGTGGTCCCTTAATCCAAAAAGAACTAGTGTCTTTATAAAAAGGGGAAAGTTGGGCACAGACACACATAGACGAAGAATGCCATATGAAGTGTATTAGTCCCTTCTTATGCTGCAAATAAAGACATACCTGAGACTGGGTAATTCAGAAAGAAAAGAGGTTGAATTGACTCACAGTTCTACATGACTGGGGAGGCCTCGGGAAACTTAGAATCATGGCAGAAGGCACCTCTTCGCAGGGTGGCAGGAGAGAGCATGAGAGCTGAGCGAAGGGGGAAACCCCCTGTGAAATCATCAGATCTCCTGAGAACCCAATTACTATCATGGGAACATGGGGAAAACCACCACTGTGATTCAATTATTTACACCTGGTCCCACCCTTGACATGTGGGGATTATTACAATTGAAGGTGAGATTTGGGTGGGGACACAGCCAAACCATATCATGAAGATAAAGGCAGAGAGTGGGATGATGGAGCAGAAGCCAGGGAACACCAGAAATTGCCCACAAACCACCAGAAGCTACAAGATCCTAAAACAGATCAGAGCCCTCAAAGGGAACCCTGCTGACACCCTTATTCTTTATTCCTCACCTCTCTATTCTTTTCTATGTATACAGGCAGGTGACATGGAAATCTTAGACTTTCATCCTCCAGAACTATGAGACTATAAATTTCTGCTAAGTCACCCAGTTTGCGGTTCTTTGTCACTGCAGCCCCAGCAAAAGAATACACTATTCTAATACAACTATCCATTGTTTCAAGCAGAAGATAATATATGTTAGGGGAGAGGGGGGAACAACTAACAGTGACAGTAAGTAACAAGGAGATACAATCTGTTTTCCTGAAATTACCTACTTGTCACTTAAAATTTCTTTCATTATCATTTTAACAATAGGGATAATTTTATACTTGATTTCTGTAACCAAGAAAATATGCTTCTGTTCAAAATTAAAGTGTCCACAACTTAAATAAAGAAAACGAGAAAGTTTATTCAATTTTCTCAGAGGCCATTTTCATATTTACATGATCCTATTCTGTTGTCTCTTAATTATGAATGCTGAAGCTTTTAGCTTTAGAGGATCCAATAGGTTTGCAATGAATGATTAAGGGTTCATAAAGTTTTTACCAGCACATTAATCTCCAGGTGCAGAGAAAGTCAAGACACTCGTTAAAATTCTCTAGCCCTCACACAAGGTTGCCTCAGGAAATGTGGTAAACAGTTACAATGCTGGCTCCCTGAGATAGCACCTAAACACATCAACTTCAAAGAAATGCTGTCTAGAAAAATAAGTATTCTACTTTTAGTTAGTTGGCCTAATAAATAAAGAGAACTTTATTTTACAGGACTCTTTCTTTCTGAAATGAAACACTCCATGAATAGCAAGTTCATGACGCAGAACTTAGAAAAGCGGTAGATGCTTGATATGTGAGAGGGTTGTGTCTTTAGTCTCCTGTAGAGAGTACTAGGGGTCTCCTGGGAGAATATTTGTGGACTAACAGAATGAATGAAGAAAAGAGACACAATGAGACATGACTGTTAGGCCAGCAACTAGGTCCTGTCACGAGCCTCACTTCAACCAATTCAATGATAGTGATAATTCCTTTCTCTTAGAAATCCCATACCTCATGGCTTTTTAGATAACGACTATCATTTTCTTGCCATCTTTTTGCCTCCATCTTGGGTTTTCTTTCCTGGCTGTTGATTTTTGAGTCTACCTTCTAAAGAGTGATTTCTCCAAGGCTTATTCTTTACCTCTCTGTTCTTTTCCATATATTATCTTTCTCTTGGGGAGACAGGAAAGTGACATGGAAAAACCACAGGTTTTAAAGCCAAACATACCCAAGCTGAAATCAGGCTCCAGATTTGTTAGCTGATCAAAACATCAACCTCCTCGAGTTTCTTTTCCTTCATTTGGAAATAATCATACTTCCCTTAAAAGTTACTTATGAGATTTACATAAACTTAACTTCAACTTGTGTAAAATGCACAGTACATGGTAGGCACTCCACAAAGTCTAATCCCTGACTCTTAAAGATCTCACTCAATATTCTAATTTCAACTTGCTTTCATACCATAAACTAAGAAGGCGAGTCAAAAGAAAGGTAGAATGGAAAGCCATGTTAAACACAGGGGCATATTGAATGAAAGTGGGGGGAGAAGAAGGATTTTAGAACTAGAGAAAGCAGATTTTAGAGCCAGAGAATGCAATTCAGGAATGACTTGGTCTTTGACACCATCAGTACTTAATAATTCAAGAATCAGGCAATGTCCAAGGCTGAAGAGTTTTCACAAAATAATCCTCAAATGTTTTGAAGGTTCCATGGATTTATTAAATCCATGCAAATAGAGTTTATCATTTAAGAATCACTCAAGGTAGTCTCAAAACACAGGTAGGGTACGTGAGTTATGAGTTAAGCTTACAAAGCTAATTCATATGTGCAAAAGTATGTCATGCTGGAAAGAAAGGTTGGCACGTTACACGAACTGGGGAAATGAACCAGTGGCATAAATGACAAAGGTTTTGGATTAGGAAACCATCATTAGTCCATATGTAATATACACAAATGCTTCTCAATATCTACTTTAATCCATGTTCTGTTTGAATAAACACAATATGTCTTAGTTGTTCTAATTTTATTTTAAATCTCAATGTAAATAAATTGGTAAGAGTAAAAGAAGCAAAACAATGGGCCAAAGTGCCGCTACATTTGATCATTAGCATAAAAAAAAAGAATTTAAGGGTTGTATAGCTTCCACTTGAGACTTACTATTTCATGGTAAAAAGGGTTAATACTCATAGACATCTTATAATTATACCATCATGTAAATATGACAGTAATTCTCAAAGAAGCTCTGAAGCAAAAGATACCATGTTTTAAAACAGATGTCAATTGACCCAAGTGTTTCCAAATCAAAGGGTAATGCTTATTAGATCAGCTATTGTTAATTGGCCGAGGATACATATTAAGAAAAGGAATACATTTCTAATATACTTTAAAATATTTTATATCACTTTAAGCAAACTGAACAAGTGAATATACAATGCCTTGCTTTGTATGCAGTAGAAAAATCTGTCTCATAGTATCTAGCCTTACTTATAATCCTGAAAATAGTATGAGATGCTACTTGAAAAACAGTTATTACTATGGTTCGCTGGATAAAGTTATTTTTTTCTAAAAGCAAATAGGCTGAAGCATGACTGCAAACCAATTTCAGCTATAACAGCTACCATGTAGCACATAGCATCAGCTCACTACCTAACACATTCTAATAAAGTTTACTGTAACATAAAATATTGCTGTATTGTTAATGATACTGCAACTTGAAGCAGCCCAGAGAAAGCATTCACTATTATTATTTTTTTAATGTTAACATAAAGATAAACCCAGCGAAGACGCCATCTCAATTTTTTCTTCCACCTGGATTAACTACATCTTTTCTGAAATACATTTTCATGTTGCTCTGGTATCATAAATATTAGAAAAAGTCAATAGTAATTAAATGCATTAACAAGTTTTACATTGGAGCATCTGGTGGCTGACACAGTTCATAAATCTGAAAACCCAAAAGTACATGATCCCTCAACTAGAATGCTGTTGAATTTTTAAAAAGAATTTTGTTTTAAATTTAGCATCATCAAATTCGAGAATGAGACAATCATTTAGTAAGGATTGGAAAACATTTTTGCAGAGGGCCAGTTAGCATAAATGTTAGGCTTTGTAAGTCATAAGGTCCCTGCTGCAACTACTCAATTCTGTGGCTATGACAGAGTACATACTCACGTACAATATGGACGTGAACGGGCATGATGGTGTTCCAACACAATTTTATGTATGAAACCTGAAATTTAAATATTATGTAATTTCCACGTGTCAGGACTATTCTTTAAAACATCCCCCCGCAACCATTTAAAAATGTAGAAGCCATTATTAACTTGTGGGCCACACAAAACCAGTCAGCAGGGCACATTTAGCCCACAGGTCATAGTCTGTCAAACCCTATTTTAATACAACATCTAAATGAACAAATTAGGAAAAGATCTAGATGAGGAACTACAATAGAGCAGTTGTTTTCTCAGCTCAAAGATTTGCAATACATTTCTAACTGGAGAAAAAGCTAAAGCTTTAATTTTTTGAGTAATATAAAATATTTTTAAAGACAAACTCATTTCCTTTCTCCAATAACCTGGTCCTCTCCACATGCTCTGTATCTCAATGATATACCCAGTTGCCCAGCCCTTCAATTAGACATTATCTTTGATTCTTTTCTCTCTCTCTTAAACTTATCCAATCACTTGCTCCTGCCAGATCTTGCCCTTAAATAACTTTCAAAATTATCTGCAATGTATTATCCTGATATATACCACCATCCCTTCAAGCTTAGATTATTTTAACAACCTTTTCACTGGTCCAGATGCCTTCAGGCTTACTGGACTCCAGTCCATTATCTTCATTGAAGCTGGAGCTTTCTATTTTCCAATGACAAATTGATCATATTAACTCTTCCATGTATTCCAATGACTTCATATGTCCTCAGGATAAAATACAAACTCCTTATCATGGCTTACGAGATCTTTCATAAATAAACTATTTCCTAAAGTTTCATCCTTACCTTAAACTGTATTTAATGAAATACAGCCACTAAACAGTGGGAAGTGTTGGAGCTCCCAGCAGCTTCTACTCCTCCCACAGAGGTATGCATTCTTCAGGGAAATGCAAAAGTTGAGGGAGCTATGATATCTCTTCTATGCAAGGTACAGAAGCATCAGAAAGAAACACGTTTTACCAGTCCCCACGGCTGCAAAGAAGAGAGTGGTATTGTGTGGGAGTGGGAGGTTCTTGCAGCACCAAGTACTGAAGTTTTTCTAAGTTCACACTTGCTGAATGACTAGAACTTTCCTTACTCATAAAATAAGAATAAGCGCCTATGGCTCAATTCCAAATTGACATAAAATATCTGCAAAGCACTTTAGGATTACAGATGAGGAGGCTCACATAATTAAAACATGTGATGAGATTACATTAGGAAACCAGTGTATTGCTAAGAAGAAGAAATTAAGAAAAGGCTGACTTGTTATTTCAATGTCCTCCCTGGAATTGTTAACTTTTTATGTAACTTTCTCTGCCTTATTCAACTGTAAATATTTGGCTCTTGTGATAAAAACGTAAAAAAATGAAGTCTGAGAAGCTACTAATGGGAAGTGAGAAAAAAAAACGACGGTGGTAGATAAAACAAATAATGAACACTAGAGAACTGTGACCAAAAGTGGAACACGGCCGGGCGCGGTGGCTCACGCCTGTAATTGCAGCACTTTGGGAGACTGAGGCAGGTGGATCATGAGGTCAAGAGATTGAGACCATCCTGGCCAACATGGTGAAATCCCGTCTCTACTAAAAATACAAAATGTAGCTGGGTGTGGTAGTGGGCACCTGTAATCCCAGCTACTCAGGAGGCTGAGGCAGGACAGTTGCTTGAACTCAGGAGGCAGAGGTTGCAGTGAGCCGAGATCCTGCCACTGCACTCCAGCCTGGTGACAGAGTGAGACTCTGTCTCAAAGAAAAAAATAAAGAGTACAACATGATTAAGTGAACAAAGTTCACCAAAGCAGGGAAGTTCTTTTTGGAAAATTGGATCTACTGTACAATTTTTATACTTTACTGTCTTCTTTTTTTTTTTTGACCGAATCTCTATGGTCAATCTGGAATGCAGTGGTGTGATCTCAGCTCACTGCTACCTCTGACTCCCAGGTTTAAGCAATTCTCCTGTCTCAGCCTCCTGAGTAGCTGGGATTACAGGTGCCCGCCTCCACACCCAGCTAATCTTTGTATTTTTAACAGAGACAGGGTTTCACCATGTTGGCCAAGCTGGTTTTGAACTCCTGACCTCAGGTGATCCGCCCGCCTTGGCCTCCCACAGCGTTGGGATTACAGGTGTGAGCATCGCGCACGGCCTACTGTCCTTTTATTTAAAGAGGCTGTTAATAAAAGAGGGTGTTATTATTTGTATCCATGTAGTCCAGAAGAAAGAATTTCTGCTAAGGAGACTAACCCAGCCAACAATCATCATCTAGGTGAATAAATAAAACTCAATTCAATCCCTGACCACCAGGACCTCCATGACAGGGTGCCCACCTGTGTTTCACACCTTAATTCTAGACAGCCTCTGTTTCATACTTGATGTCCTGGCAATACCACAATGCCTGTAATTCCTAACCCATCCCTTAATGTGTGGTAGTTGACTTCCTCCTTTTCCTACTCTTTCCTTATACTTCATCTTGTACCTTCCTTGTGGATCGAGGAACCTGTCTCATCTGTGCTTTTATCACAGCATGCATGGTCATCCTCACATTGTGCTTTGTTCATTCATGTCACAAATATTTATTAAGTGCCTATTCTATATCTATCCCTTCTCTCGGTCATGGGTATTTGGCTCAAGAATTTGATGTCTTGTGTCTTTACACAGTACAGTGCCTTTAGCTACTTGAAGATGAGAATTCTGAATTACATATCTTTGTACCTTTCTATATGCAATAGGTACTCAATAAATGTTCACTTAATAAACAAGCAGATTAACTAATGAATGAAGAGATGCTCTAAGAAGTTTTATTTTGTTTTTGTTGTTGTTGTAGTCATTTTAAGTATCTGGAAGTTTGAAGGCAGGAATATCTTCTGAAGCTTGATAAAGGAGGATTCCTTATTGAATCTCATACAAGATATTTATTACTGGATAGGACAAAAGAATCTTGATAAAAACACTGTTTCACATATAATAAAACAGTTCCACTTAGATATGGAAAACAGAATAAAATCAAATGTCAATGCAAGTTATCCAGATTACGTTACTCAGTCTTGTTTGACAATATTTACAGAGGCAAGTCTCCTATTTATAGTCTTATTTAATTAATATCTGCATAATGGTCCTTTGTGAGCTTTTCATCATGGTGATTTTCATATGAAAAAATATCCTCCATCAAAGTACTTCAACTTACACGATGCCTTTCTCAGAAGCTCAAAATTCACACGTAGTCATACATCACTTAATGACAGGGACATATTCTGAAAAATGAGTGTTAAGAGATTTCACTGCTGTGCAAACCTCATAGAGTATACTTACATAAACCTAGGTGGTATAGCATACTGTACACCCAGGCTGTATGGTATAGTCTTTTTCTCTTAGGCTACAAACCGGTGCAGTATGTTATTCTATTGAAAAATGTAAGGAAATTATACCACAATGGTAAGTATTTTACAACAGGAACTTTTTATTTATATTATAATCATCTGGGACCATCATATATGTGGTTCATCCTTGACCAAAACATCATTATAAAGCACATGTCTGTAATTATCAATTCATTGTTAATTATGTCTAAATCCACTCTAAGGAAGTTGATTATAACTAAAGCCATCATACGATACTTAAGAGAGACACAGAGAGAAGAATACAGCATAGGTGTTGTTGCCTCGGCCCTATGTGCAGAATCATGTACTAGATTAAAGGGAAAAAACCTTGACATCTAGTTTAACTCAACAATGAATAGACATTATTTATGAACAACGGCATGCATATGCCTGATTAAATCTATTTTTGGTTTAGTTCATTAATGTTCAGGCTATCAGACTTAACTCTTTTCTGAAAAACCCTTTGATAATGATGAGAGGTTCACTGAAACACTGAAAAGCTATTATACAAACAGGAATTGAACTCCACCAAGGCATCTCGATGAAAATTGTACAGAGAAACGTATGACCAAGATCCAGGTTATCAAGACATAAACTCATCTGATAATTGAGAGGACTGATAATTTAGTTTATATAACACTTCATGTATATATTTCCAACTAAAGACTTAAGTTTTGCATCATCATTTTAAGTTTGAGTTTTGAATATTTAATAGAAAAATTCACTTGTGGAATAGGGCCAATTACAATGTCTTGATCAAAAGTAATATGCGCATCCTTATCTAGAAAAGGGATTGATTTTCTCATCATGCAACTGTGGTGAGATGGAGTAGAATGGATAGAGGGAATTAACCTACTGTCTGATGTGCCAAACCAATCCATGGAAGAAGGTATTTTACTCTAAAAAATTTCTGTGCACATGCTGATGATGGGCAAAATCAGAAAAAAAAATGTTAACTCAACCTCTCCTAAACATGTGATGAGAACATTTGCATGTTTTTGCTTTAATTTGGTTTTGAACCTGAATATCTAAAATATAAATGTCACAGCTAAAAGAAGGGACATTACATAAAGAAGCAACGAATTCTCAACTTTATACTGTAACTGTTTTGCCACTAACATAAGAATTTGATAAAGTCATGAGTTAATGACAATGACAGCTAGAACCAAGTTTCAGTGGCCCCTTACATAGCAACGCAGTCTGCAGCCATGATGCATTTGGCTACAACGAATGGATTTTAGATTCAGTCTCCTACTTAATTCTTGCTTACTCTGTGATGTAAGGCAGGTTCGTGGCCTTTCAAACCAGAGAACCTGACACAGAAAGCACCACCATGCCCCCAAAAATAGTAAAATACTTTATATTTCTGCTAAGGACATTGATTTTTTTGAAAATCCTTTTTCTATTTTCATAAATCTGAAACTTATCAAACAAAAAATAAAAAAGTAATGACACTCACAAAAAATAAATCTCAACAGTTAAAAAAATAAAGCTACGGAAGTACCTTATAAACATTAAGCTCTTTCAAGTTCATATTTTTAAAGAAAAAGCAAACATTGAATCTAATGGCAAGAGAAAATTTGTAAGTGTCTTTCAGTCACATTGTAACCTCAATCAAATGATTCATCCTGAGCAGTATCTTAAAGCTCCATTTATGCTACTACAGACAAAATAACTGAGGAGAATCAAGAAAACGGGTTGTGGTCATCATGCTATGTCTAATTATTCCTGAAGACATGCCACTTCTGCTGCTTTTTCATGTGTACAAAGAGTGGTTTGTAATGGGTCGTAAAAACCCAACTTGGCTGTAAAAACCTATACTAGCTAAACAGATGATTCTAGCAGCTACTAATACCCTCCTATCCAGAGTCACTGCAAATAATTTGTGATTGCAGTATTTCTGAATGAGCGCTCAAATTATTTAACAAAGATGACCTCAGTGTTGCAGCAAGACACGTGGGATGTTGAATTTTCAGGCCAAAGACCTAGACAAAGGAAGTCTGCTCCAAGATGAAAAACTGGTGTTCTAATCACATCTCTGAGCACTTTTGAGTGAAAGGAGCTTGCAGGAGCTAGGATGGAATGCATTCCAAACTAGCTACAACATCCCTATACTCTTACTCTGGACCTTGGAAGGTTTAACTTTAGGAAGTTTAAAAAATGTAAGTACAATTGAATTTTTAAAAGTGAACAAGTAGGTGCCTGGTTTAGTCACAAACCCAAGAAGATTTCCTTCAATCATTCCTATTATCTCCTATTATTTTAACATGATTACTAAAAACACTATCTACCCTTATTCTGATAGACAATCTTTTTATCCGTTTCCTTCACCCTCCCTCTCTGCCATCTTTGCCTGTGAAGGTATATTTCCTTTGTCTCAAAGTCCAGTGGAAATTTCTTTAAAAAAATAGCTTTCCTGAAGAGTTCCTTGTATAACCATTAATATTTGTTTAAAATCAAAGTGTAGTAAATAAAATTCCTGCCATTCATATACTTGTAGCCTGTCTTGGATTTTTCCATCATTTATTCATTCCATAAGGATTTATTAAAAGCCCACTGTGTCCTTGACAATATGCTAGGTACTAGAAAAGCTGAATAAGATCGCATTAACAAGTTAACATCCACAATGGATGACATAACATTACAGAATTAAATGCAAGTTAGTGCAATTAGCACTACTAGGGATGGTAGGAACATGGTGAAAGCAATAATTTGCTCTGCAGGTTGGTGCAGGAACTGTGAAGAAGACAGTGAAGAGTTGACAGACTCCATTTCTCTTAAAATAGAGAAGTTTGAGCCTTTTGAATACTGGTTTCAATTATGGTTCACTTTGAAAACATGAGAACTGAGTTACATGTTTCCAATATTACCTTTCACCTAGAATTGCAATTTAGTTTAATATGGACATCACATACAAAAATGATGCTTAAAAGCCCTGACTATGACAGTATTAGGAACTAGGATACGCTCTTCATCTGCAACCTTCCATTATAGAAAATGAGGTTACATGCACTCAGATAACTAGTCTGTAAAGATAATGATATCACATTCACTATGACCTAAACATAGACTGGTTACAAAAGGAAAAAAAGGAAACATAAAAATCCCTTACTATTCCAGACGTCGGTACAGTATATTTTTCCAACTTTTCTTTTTTTTTTTTTTAAATTATTATACTTTAAGTTCTAGGGTACCTGTGCATAACGTGCAGGTTTGTTACATATGTATACTTGTGCCATGTCGCTGTGCTGCACCCATCACCTCGTCATTTACATCAGGTATAACTCCCAATGCAATCCCTCCCCCCTCCCCTTACCCCATAATAGGCCCCGGTGTGTGATGTCCCCCTTCCCGAGTCCAAGTGATCTCATTGTTCAGTTCCCACCTATGAGTGAGAACATGCGGTGTTTGGTTTTCTGTTCTTGTGATAGTTTGCTAAGAATGATGGTTTCCAGCTGCATCCATGTCCCTACAAAGGACACAAACTCATCCTTTTTTATGGCTGCATAGTATTCCATGGTGTATATGTGCCACATTTTCTTAATCCAGTCTGTCACTGATGGACATTTGGGTTGATTCCAAGTCTTTGCTATTGTGAATAGTGCCGCAATGAACATACGTGTGCATGTGTCTTTATAGCAGCATGATTTATAATCCTTTGGGTATATACCCAGTAATGGGATGGCTGGGTCATATGGTACTTCTAGTTCTAGATCCTTGAGGAATCGCCAAACTGTTTTCCATAATGGTTGAACTAGTTTACAATCCCACCAACAGTGTAAAAGTGTTCCTATTTCTCCACATCCTCTCCAGCACCTGTTGTTTCCTGACTTTTTAATGATCGCCATTCTAACTCGTGTGAGATGGTATCTCATTGTGGTTTTGATTTGCATTTCTCTGATGGCCAGTGATGATGAGCATTTTTTCATGTGTCTGTTGGCTGTATGAATGTCTTCTTTTGAGAAATGTCTGTTCATATCCTTTGCCCACTTTTTGATGGGGCTGTTTGTTTTTTTCTTGTAAACTTTTCTAATACCTTCTAACTCTCTATTCTGTAAGAAACAATAAACTGAAATAACATTTAGGCTTATAGCAGAAATGTTTGCTTCCAACTCACCATAAACAAAGATAAGTAACCGTGATATAAAGAGTTGGTGCAGTTTATAAAAAGTTAGTTACATATTTTGAGGATGAAAGACTGAACATACTGTCGTCTCCTACTTTAAAAGAAAATGCTAAGTTCTATACTTAGTGAAATAAGAATATCAAATCCTTCATTTGTACACTTCTTCTAAAAACAATTATACTGCCAAAATATTAGACATATTCAGAAACAACATGTATGTTAAATGAACTACATATGATATGTACAAAGTAGGAAAAGTATTAAAAGGAAATAATTATGTCGGCTGTCAGAATCACAATGTGATATTCAAAGCTTTGGATTACATTTTTATGAGAGTTTGTGTCCGGATGAGAGGGTATTTTAAAAGAATTAAAATAAAAACATATTTCTTTGTTTGCTTTATATGCATGGCATGTTTTTCGTTTTTTGTTGTTGTTGCTTGTTTGTTTTGAGATGAAGTCTCACTCTGTCACCCAGGCTGGAGTGTAGTGGTGCGATCTCAGCTTACTGCAATCTCCACCTCCCAGGTTCAAGCGATTCTTCTGCCGCAGCCTCCCGAGTAGCTAGGACTACAGGCATGTGCCACCACACCTGGCTAATTTTTGTATTTTTAGTAGAGACGAAGTTTCACCATATTAGCCAGTCTGGTCTCAAACCTCTGAACCTCATGATCCACCTGCCTCGGCCTCCCAAAGTGCTGGGATCACAGGCGTGAGCCACCACGCCTGGGTGGCGTGATGATGAGTTAATTTTTCAATTTCTTGTCTCTTAACAAAATGAACCTTGAAAATTTAACAGAAAAACAGTTTCCTTGCTCTCATCCCCACTTAACACCAATTTACCAAAAAAAAAAAAAAAAAGAAGAAGAAGAAGAATTGCATTTTGACTTTTTAGTGGAAACTTTTTGCTATGGATAATTTTAATAGTATATTTTGATAACATTTTTTAACAATTGAACATAATCAATAAATGGATTCACTAATAAATGTTGATAATCATCTGCTGGAATCTTGAGAACACAAAATATAGTGAAGTAATGAATTGATTCTCTATGGTCACAGAATAAAAATAAAATCCCATAATCTCTCCCAAGTATATATAATGGTTATTGCTATTCTAAATGATTTCTATTTTTACACTGGCCAAAGCATGTTTTACAAAGCAATTATTTACAGCTCTGATGTCATAAGGTATCTTCCTTGATCAAACATTACAGATACTTTTCTAATGTCTTCAGAATCAAGTTCATGCTCCTTAGATAATGATTAAGGCCATTCATTCTTCAGGCCCAATCTTCAGTCCTAGATTTCTAACCTGCTTCTCTCTTCTATTGGACACCTTACATAAAAGTCCCAGAAACACCAAGTATTTGTGAAATCAATAACCTCAGACTAATATATCCTTGATCTCCTACAATCCCACCACGGAAAATTTCCACCCTCATTTTAAACTATGTGCTGTTGTGTTCCCAAGTCTGATTTCCATTAAATATGTTGTGAATATGCCTGGTCTTCTCAATGGCTATGCTTTCCATAAAGATATTCCATAAAGAGTATTCACTTCTTACTACCCAAGTACAAGCATTGTGCTTTGCACCTACCAAGGTGCTTAACAAAATATGCTTAAATGAATTCAGTAAAAATTCATTACCTAATCAATCCAGTTAACATAGCCATACTCCTCTCTCAGCTACTTATTTTGCTATCATTTGGCCAATTAGTTTCTCAAATTATTTTAATGATAGCAAAGACCAGACAAAAAAATTTTATTCATAAGAATTGGCCCCTAGAGGTGACTCATAAATCAAATATGATTCAGATCATTAAAGTTTCTGAACATCTGATAAAATCCTGAAATAGTTTCACATTACTAAAATTGATATTTTACCATTGTTTGCAGTTTTAAATAGTATAGGCAAGGAAGAAAATGGGAAAGTTATCTAAGGATAAACAATTGAACTTTGAGAAGATTGCAGATAGGCATTAGGTTATCTAAGAAGCAAAAATGCTCATCAAGTTATGTACATATAGATAATAATATGAAGGCTTCTACTTGTTTTCTAGAAAGAAAACAAGATCCAGAAAACGCCTAAAGCAATCTTCAAAACACAAGCACACATGGATGTAAGATAACTAGCAACTAAAACTGAAATGCTGGTATCACGTTATATTATAAATTACCAATCAGTATCTACTTTATAAATAGGTATAGTTAGGGGATAAAAAATGAGAAGGTCCCACTGATTTTTTCAATAATACATATATAGAGAGCAGGCAATTATATATATATATATAGAGAGAGAGAGAGAGAGAGAGAGAGAGCGCGCGCGCAGGCAATTACATATCCAAAAAGAAAAACTCAAACTTTAAGTCAAAGATTGTCTTAATCTGTCTTATTTCCCGAGGAAAAATGTATATAGCTGGCTTGTTTATAATATGTTTGGGGATAAGAAATGAAAGACATTCGTAGTCATCGCTGTGCGTATCCATCTTGGAAGATACTGAAACAAATGGACTTAAGCTCCTAGTGGAAGAATACTGAACGAATTTATTCTTGTAAAACTCATGCTTCCTTAAAATTTGTTTGTATAGTTTCTGGGGGATGGAAGGTGGGAGAAGGGTGATATAAAATTGTATATAGTAAAGAGATTGTTATTCTGAGGAACATTCATTTCAGGCACACGCTAATCTTCAAAACACACAAAATTTGATAAATCAGACCCTTTTCTCTATTCTAGCAGCATCACCCTAATATGGGATCCCATCACTTTAAACCAGGAGGCTGCAGTAGCAATTTCACTGGTTTCTTTGCTTAGAGTCTTTCTTACTCCAATTCCTCCTGCACAATGCTCCTAGAAAATCTTCCTAAACTCCTTTTCATTATGTCTTTCCTCTACTTAGGGGCCTCTGCTGGATCCTTTTCACTGATCAGATTAAATGTACTCTTCTCAGGCTGGATATCAGGGCCCTCCATTAACCTTTCCTTTTGCTCCAAAAGACCCTTTACTTCCTTTCTCTAAAGTCAAAGTGAATTCATGTCTTTATTTATTATCTATCCTCTTTTGCTCTCAAATGTCCATCCTTTCCTCTTTAAAATCCAGATCATTCTATCCAGCAGAGACCCATCATGTCCCCAGCTATCTGTCCTGGATTGATTCTATCCCTCCTACTCTTTCTTCCCAGAGGAAAGGTTTATGTCCACTGCCCAAAACTTGTCTTCATTGGTTTCCTTAAAATTGCTTCCCTGTCAAAGCTACAGTGAGCTGTGATCATGCCACTGCACTTCAGCCTAAGTGACAGAGTGAGAACCTAGGCAATACCATTCAGGACATAGGCATGGGCAAAGACTTCATGACTAAAACACCAAAAGCAATGGCAACAAAAGCCAAAATTGACAAATGGGATCTAACTAAACTAAAGAGCTTCTGCACAGCAAAAGAAACTAGCATCAAAGTGAACAGGCAACCTACAGAATGGGAGAAAATTTTTACAATCTACCCACCTGACAAAGGGCTAATATCCAGAATCTACAAAGAACTTAAATGAATTTACAAGAAAAAAATCAAAAAACCCCATCAAAAAGTGGGCGAAGGATATGAACAGACATTTCTCAAAAGAAGACATTTATGTAGCCAACAGACACATGAAAAAATGCTCATCATCACTAGCCATCAGAGAAATGCAAATCAAAACCACAATGAGATACCATCTCACACCAGTTAGAATGTCTATCATTAAAAAGTCAGGAAACAACAGGTGCTGGAGAGGATGTGGAGAAATAAGAATGCTTTTACACTGTTGGTGGGAGGATAAACTAGTTCATCCATTGTGGAAGGCAGTGTGCCAATTCCTCCAAGATCTAGAACTAGAAATACCATTTGACCCAGCCATCCCATTACTGGGGATATACCCAAAGGATTATAAATCATGCTGCTATAAAGACACATGCACACGTATGTTTACTGTTGCACAATTCACAATAGCAAAGACTTGGAACCAACCCAAATGTCCATCAATGATAAACTAGATTAAGAAAATGTGGCACATATACACCATGGAATACTATACAGCCATAAAAAGGATGAGTTCATGTCCTTTGCAGGGACATGGATGAAGCTGGAAACCATCATTCTCAGCAAACTATCACAAGGACAGAAAATCAAACACCACATGCTCTCACTTACAGGTGGGAATTGAACAATGAGAACACTTGGACACTAGGTGGGGAACATCACACACCAGGGCCTGTCGTGGGGTTGGGGGAGGGGGTTGGGATAGCATTAGGAGATATACCCGATGTAAATGACGAGTTAATGGGTGCAGCACACCAACATGGCACATGTATACATATGTAATAAACCTGCATGTTGTGCACATTTACCCTAGAACTTAAAGTATAATTTTAAAAATCAGGGTATAATTTAAAAAATAAATAAATAAATGCAAGAATTGTATGCTGAATAAATAAATAAAGTAAAATAAAATAAAATAAAATAAATGCCTTCCTGATCTCCACCTAGTTCTTCAGCCTAACTGGAAGCTCCACAAGCCAGGTGGGTGATCTTTTTGACACCCTTCCTAATACCTAGCAAGTGCCTGGGTACTTATTAAGACATATTGAGGAATAAATGGTTTCTCCTTTCCGACTTATATTGCACTTGGTTCAGCTTTTCCTGCAAGAAAACTGTGAAATTTGATTAGCCATAACAATAAAGAAAAACAAACAAAATAATAAAACCCATGATGGAAACCATCACTGCCATCTGCTTCTCCACTAAGGCATCTCTTCACAAGTGACCAAGTGGCAGAAACTCAGAAGTAACAAAACTCTCACCTGTAATTGCCCAACTTGTGACAGGGAGTTCTAGAAATCATGCAAATATCCAAGTGGTTGAAGAAATAACATCTGTGAAGAAGATTGATAATCAGAAGTTGATTATGAGAAAGATTTTTATATGATACTCTTGGCCTTGATTATCAGATCTGAAGATATTATATGGCCATAAAATTACAGCCTTGATTATTTGTTTATTAACTCACTTATTGACTCTGCAGCACTTGTTCTACTATACTGTAATATTCATAAAGTAATATATGGGTATTGTTGATTGTCTGTGCCATACACTGTACTAAGAAGTTCTGGAGTTTTCAGTCATTAAACATTTACAATAAACCTATTCATTATTTTGTGTCATTATCATACGACAGAGGATAAAACTAAGGCTTAGAGAGGTTAAACAACACTTTTAAAGACATATACTTAGGAAATGATGACAAGAAGGTACAAACAAGATGCATAGAAAAGGAAGATATCTGAAGTCTGCAGAAAAGCCTTATTCAGTCATGTATTAGTCAGTTCTCATGCTGCTAATAAAGACATACCCGAAGCT
Source organism: Papio anubis (assembly GCF_008728515.1). Taxonomy (NCBI): domain Eukaryota; kingdom Metazoa; phylum Chordata; class Mammalia; order Primates; family Cercopithecidae; genus Papio; species Papio anubis. The sequence goes on along the minus strand of NC_044990.1, from coordinate 71,934,471 downwards.
TGATTTATTTTATTTTATTTTATTTTATTTATTTTATTTTATTTTAGATGTAGTTTTGTTCTTGTCACCCAGGCTAGAGTGTAATGGCACAATCTTGGCTCACTGCAATGTCCACCTCCCAGGTTTCAGTGATTTCTCATGAGGCTGGATAATTTATAAAAGAAAGAGGTTTAATTGACTCATAGTTCCACATAGGTGGGGAGGCCTCACAATCATGGCAGAAGACCAAGGGACGTCTTACATGGTGGCAAGGAAGAGAGAGAACTTGCACAGTGAAACTCCCCTTTATAAAATCCTCAAATCTTATGAGACTTATTCACTATCAGGAGAACAGCACATGAGAACTCCCATGATTCAATTACCTTCCACCAGGTACCTCCCACTGGGTACGACCCACTGGGTCCCTCCCACAACCTATGGGAATTGTGGGAGCTCCAATTCAGGATGAGATTCGGGTGGGGACAATGCTAAACCATATCAAGGTATTACTGGTAGATACTGCAGGTTCAGTTCTAGACCACTGCAATAAAACAAATATTACAACAAAGTGAGTCACAAAATTTTTTTGGTTTCTCAATGCATATAAGGTATGTTTATAATATTCTGTAGTCCATTAAAAGTGCAAGAGCGTTATATCTAAAAAACAATGTACATACCTTAATTTAAAATATTTTATTGCTAGAAAATGTTAATGATCATCTCAGCTTTCAGTGAGTCATTAATCTTTGTGATGGTGGAGAATCTTGCTTCAATGTTGATGGCGGCTGATGGATCAGGGAAATGGTTGCTGGACATTGAGGTGGCTGTGGCAATTTCTTAAAATAGGACAACAATAAAATGTGTCACATCGATTGAATCTCCCCTTCATTAAACAGTTTCCTGTAGCACGCAATCCTCTTTGATAGCATTGTACCCACAGTAGAACTTCTTTCACAATTGGAGTCAATCCTCTCAGACCCTGCTGCTGCTTTCTCAACTAACTTATGTAATATTGTATATCTTTTGCTGTTATCTCAACAATATTCATAGCATCCTCATCAGAAGTAGATTCCATCTGAAGAAACTTTGCTCATCCATAAGAAGCAACTCCTCATTTGTTCATGTTTTATCATGATATTGCAGCAATTCATTCACATCTTCAAACTACCCTTCTATTTCTTGTTCTCTTGCTATTTCCACCACATATGCAGCAACTTTCTCCACTGAAGTCTTGAACGCCTAAGTCATCCATGAAGGTTGGAATCAACTTCTTCCAAACTCCTGTTAATATTGATCATTTGACTCTTCCCATAAATCACTAATGTTCTTAACGGAACCTAGAATGGTGAATACTTTCCTGAAGGCTTTCAATTGACTTTGCCCAGATGCCTAATAGAAATCACTCTCTATGGAAACTATAGCTTTATGACATGTATTTCTAAAACAATAAGATTTGAAAGTCGAAATGACTCCTTGATCTGTGGGTTGCAGAATGGATATCGTGTTAGCAGGAATGAAAACAACATGAATATCCTTGTACATCTCCATCCAAGTTCTTGGGTGACCAGGTGCATTGTCAATGAGCAGTAATACTTTGAAAATAATACTTTTTTCTGAGCAGTAGGTCTCAGGAATAGGTGTCAAATATTCATTAAACCATGCTGTAAACAGGTGCACTGTCAATCCAGGTTTGGTTGTTCCACTTACAGAACACAGTCAGAGTGGATTTGTCATAATTCTTAATGGCCCTAGGATTTTCAAAATGGTAAATGATCATTGGCCTCAATTTAAAGTCACCAGCTGCATTAGCCCCTAACAAATGAGTCAGCCTGTCCTGTGAAGCTTTGAAGCCAGTCATTAACTTCTCTCTAAATATGAAAGTCTTACATGGTATTTTCTTCTAATAGAGGGCTGTTTCATCTATACTGAAAATCTGTTGTTTAGTGTAGCCATCTTCATCAGTTATCTTAGTTCTATTTTTCTTGATAACTTGCTACAGTTTCTTCATCAGCACCTGCTGCTTCACATTGAACACTGATGTCATGGAGATGGCTTCCTTCCTTCAATATCATGAACCTCTGCTAGCTTCAAGATGTTCTTGTGCATTTATCTCCCTTACATGTTTTAGTCTTCATAGAATTGAAGGGAGTTAGGGCCTTGCTGTGGATTAAGTTTTCACTTAAGGAAATGTGACTGGTTTGATCATCTATCCAGACCACTCAAACCTTCTACATATCAGCAATAAGGCTGTTTCACTTTCTTATCATGTGTGTGTTCGCTGGAGTAGCACTTTTAATTTCCTTCAACAACTTTTCCTTTGCATTCACAACTTGGCTATTTGGTGCAAGAGGTCTAGCTTTCAGCCTGCCTTGGCTTTCAACATGCCTTCCTCATTAAGCTTAATCATTTATAGCTTTTGATTTAAAACGAAAAATATATGATTCTTCTTTTCCACTTGAACACTGAGAGGCCACTGCAGAGTTATTAATTGACCAAATTTTAACATTGCTGTGTCTCAGGTAATATGGAGGCTCCAGGTGAGGGGAAGAGATGACATAATGGACAGCTGGTAGAGCAGTCACAACACACATTTTTCAATTAAGTTTGCTGTTTTATATGGGCATGATTCATTGTCCCCTAAGACAATTACAATATTAACATCAAAGATCACTGATCAAAGATCATCAAAACAGAAACTGATAATGAACTTAAAATATTGGAAATAATCCTAACGTGACCCAGAGACACAAAGCAATCATATTCTGTTGAAAAAAAAAAAAAGGCACCAACAGACTAGTACAATACAGCATTACCACAAACCTTCAATTTAAAAAAAAAAAAAAAAAAGAGGCATTATCTGTGAAGTAGTTCAATAAAGGGAAACACAATAAAATGAGGTATGTCTGTATTTAAGTATATTTTAAATCTGAATTCTGAACTGTAAGTCTCCGTATCTATTCTGGAATATAACCTGTTGCAGTGAAAAATTACACTAATCTGTAAATGTGTCCATCATATTTGGTGGACAGCAAGCCTCTTGAAGGGGTGCGTTTTTTCATGGCTATAAACTGCTCATTACACAATAAATAAGTAAAAGCATTCTCTAAGTATATGCAGAATTAAAACCTGTGTTTTTGTGTTTAAATGGGCAAGCAGAAGTGTGACTCTGATTTTTCTGAACCCCTGTTTATGCCTTGGAGCTCCAGAAACTATCCCTACCATTACAGTTCCTCTCTCATTGCCTCCAGCATGTCTGTCAGACAGAACATTTAACCATCCTTACAAAAAGTTAAATACATAGCAGTTTGGAGTTCTATCATGCTATCATATGGTGCTGGGATGGTACACAATACTTTTAATGTGGTCTGGGAAGAGCATTACGTAGGGCAAGAAAATGTCTGATTTATTATCCATACAGCTATAAATACATTGGAAAGACTTGTTTTTCACTTTTACCACTGAGAATTGGCATGCAGATGATGTCAATGTCATTTACAATGACATTTTTTCCTCCATATGTATTCCAGAGTGTCTTGTCTTTCAAGTAAGTTTCCATGATCGTTGGGACTTAGGGCCTCCATTCTATTTTTGATATAAAATTGCAATAGTCAGTTGCTAGCTTCTAGGTTACATTTACGCAAATATCTACACTTGGTCTCAATCATGGAGATTTACTTAAGCAACACTATGTACATCATGGCAGAATGTATGGGCTACGATCTTCCAGGACTATGATCAGCATAAGAGGTGAATTTCTTTCTCTGAGAGCTGCAAACCCACTGGGATCACTAAGGGTAAGTGTTATCAGTGAGCCAAGACATTCAGATTCCTGAGACATCATGTATCTCACTCTGAGTCCATCTTTCTACAAAGTCTGCTGGTGTCAGCAATCCAACAGTGAAATCTGCTCATTCAAGAATGAGTCAGCTGAAAATTGCCACATTTGATCCTTGCATCTGCCTTGTCTTATAGTTTTACTTCTAATTGTTGCAAATCCTACCTCCATTCACAACTGGGATTGCAAGATTAAGGAACTAAGAAGACTATCATGGACTGAGAAGCACCCAGATTTTATCGGCAACTTTGTGTTATCAAGGATCCCTGCAAGCTTTGCTTTGAATTTCTCAAAGAAGAAATCGTTTTTCTTTCGTTGGTGGTTTTCTGGCACAGTAAAAGGAAATTTCTCTGCTCTTTGGGGCAATAATAAGAATTACCATTATAGTATCTGATTCTACAAACCAAACTAAACAAAGCAAACAAATTAACACAAAAATTTTCATAAAGTGACATACCAAGAACATGTACAAGTAACCAAGGCTGGGCGTGGTGGCTCATGACTGTAGTACCAGTGCTTTGGGAGGCTGAAGTGGGAAGATCGCTTGAAGCCAGGAGTTTCAGACCAGCCTGGGCAACACAGCAAGAATCCATCACTAAAAATTAATAATAATAATAATAACAATAATAGTTGGGCATGGTGTCTCATGTCTGTCGTCCCAGCTGCTTAGCAGGCTGAGGCAGGAGGAGCACTTGAGCCTAAGAGATCGAAGATGCAGTGAGCTGTGGCTGTACCACTGTACTCCAGCCTGGGTGAAAGAGTGAGACCATGTCTCCAAAAATAAAAAAGTAGAAAGAAATTAACCAGTATTATCTTACATGTCTCATTGATCTATACACAATACTTTTATTTCAGTAAATTCTAATAGAAAGTACTAATTTTGGCCATTAAACCTATCAATGAGGCTGGGCATGGTGGCTCACACTTGTAATCCCAGCACTTTGGGATGCTAAGGCAGGCGGATCACCAGGTCAAGAGATCAAGACCATCCTGGTTAATATGGTGAAACCTCACCTCTACTAAAAATACAAAAGTTAACTGGGCATGGTGGTGAACCCCTGTAATCCCAGCTACTCGGGAGGCTGAGGCAGGAGAATCACTTGAACCCAGAAGGTGGGGGTTGCAGTGAGCCGAGATCATGCCACTGCACTCCAGCCTGGTGACAGAACGAAAAAAAAAAAAAAAACCTATCAATGAAATCAGACTTGGGGATAAACTGTGTTATCTATAACCTCAATCTGCACAGACTCAGGACACAGATTATATGCAAGTTTTACCACCACACAAAACAGATATTAAGAGAATCAAGCTAAATAAGGAATCCTGTGCAGATTTACTCTTCCCAACTGCTCATGGCTTACAACTACTCTTGCTAATTTGTTTACCCTTATTATATCTAAAGGATTGTCTTATCTGCCTGGGCTCAACAGATTGGCCTATTCCTCACTGTCCCCACAATATAATTGAGGGAGACAATGTTTTATCCCCCCAATTATACAATCATTCCATCAAAATAGGCCAGGTTGTTTTGGATGTGTTATCTTCTGGGTTCTCTCAAGGTTATATTCTTCTGGGACGATCCAGAGGCTCCAGGCATAATATCAGACTATAGTCTGTGCTATGTAGTAGTTGAACCGAAACAACATAAAATTGTGGCATTTCTATTGATTTGTTCTATGCCATTATGTCTGTGGGCCACAACTCTTTGAGAACAGTTGCATGGGCAGAGGCGAAGCCACCACCAACATGACACTCCGACACTACTTTGAGAGCCAAAGTAGTCCCCAGATGCCAGACAGCAATATCAAGCAGAAAAGAAGAGGAATATGATTGGGATCCCTTCATTTAATCTGTGACTTCATACAGTCCATAGTATCCTATTTTATAGATGGAGAAACTGAGGCAAAGGAACTAGCCCAAGGTCACATAGCTTCTGTCAACTATACATAGTGTGAACTCACTGCATCAGTTTGGATCCAGAGTGGCATATTTCTCAGCATCCTTGCCCTCACGTCAGCACCAAATCACATATTGTTCAGTAAAAATTCATGTCCCATATTCATGTCCCATATGTATTGGTAAGGCAAAGATTATGTTACGATTACAGTCTTCCTCCACCAACCCCTGGAAAACCCACCATAGCCCAGCAGCCCCTGGAAAATCTCTCTTGACTTTCTCTGTCTCCCTCTCTCTCTCTCTCTCTTTATTCAATGTTATTATTTTATAATATCTCCATTTCTTATTTTACTTAAAGCTAAATAAATTTTTCTCTAAACTTGTAGTTCCACATTTCTCAATCATCAGCACACTGTGTACCATATTTACTTAATTTAAGATTTTATAATAATCCTGGGGCTCAGAAAAGACAGGTAAATTGGTTAACTTTCAAAACCAAGTTTGTCTAATTCCAAAGGCCACTGTCTTCCCCACTGTCTCCTTCCACATTTATTTACATGTAATTTAAACTATTTTATTTGAGCCACCAGAAAAGATGTGGCCCAGTGAAATAACAGTTGAGGTCTCACAGTGGCAAAAGCAGACTGGCTAAAGACCTGCCCATAGCTTTGCTCTATGCCCTCACTGGGCCACCAGCAAGTGTAATTCATACCAATATTTCCTATTAATCTCATCCAACCAGATTTCATAGACTGCAAGATTTCAGCATCATCCTATTTTTCATGGTGCATCACAATTTCAAATATGCTCTTCACCATTCACAAATTACCTGAATTTTAATGCCACACTGATAGCTCACAGATTTCTTTAAATACAGATACACTTCCTATGGCTCTCAGTATAGCAGTTTTTAGAAACACAAACATTTTTCTAAGTGAAAAAAAGAACAATTTCCAAATATACTCTCTGAGAGTCTTTCTCTTTTTCTCTCCTCTTTCCTTTCTCCCTCCTTTCTTTTTCTTTCCTTTTTCCTGCCTTCTTCTTCTCTTATTCTCTCTCTCTCTCTCTCTCACTCACACACAAAAACAAACAAACAAACAAAAAAACTCCAACAAGACCTCTTTGTCTTTGCTGTCCTCACCCTCAGAATTTTGACAAATGCTTTACCCTCTCTTTGGGTTGCTGATTAGTTAACAAAAACATTAAAAGGAGAATAATAGAGGTAAATATCATTAATTTTCTACCTCACTTTGTCTTCACAAAATACAGGTAAGCTGTGCTTTGTTTTTACTTGCTGCTTGTTTCTGCTAGGTGGTAAATTAATACATCTTTTAGCAAGGGAGCTATTTGGGGGCATTAGTAATGCCATCGTGGTTTAAACTACAAGTTCTCAGAGTTTCATTCACTGGAAGCACATATTAAAATGTTTCAGAATGACTGCACCTTTGAAGATATTTTATTTTTATACATTACACAAAGCCACCAGACTTCACCTCATTTATTTGTGTGACTGGTTCTTACTCATTCTTTGTCACCATCTGCACCCTTCATGGCCCAGCTCAAATATCGCCCCCTCTTAACAGCTGATGGGATGCTGATGCTCGGTTTTCCATGCTGCCAATACATTTCACTTACACCTTTACTATGCTTCTCACCTAAGAGTTGGCTGGAGATAGAGTCATGCACAGATCTGTTCATCACTCTCACCCATTACCTACCCCTCAGGTTCACAGGGTAGAATCTGAACTTGGTAAAGGAAATGTTTACATATAACCCACTGCCTCTGAATTGTCTTTATGACAGCTTGGTACGGTGTGCTCAATAATTATTAGTTAAATTACATCAGGAAAAACAACTCTGTCCCATTCGGAGTCAGTTACATTATGGATCCCACCCAAGGATGCTGGAATTGATAGTGACACCTGGTGACATATGTAGACTATAGCTTTTAAGTAAACTTCTAGGGACACATTTCCGATGAAAGAACTCTGGACTCCCATAATTCAGTAAACTGACTTTAGGAAACAGTAATTCATTAAACAGATTTTAGGAAATGGCATTATCCATTCAAGAAAAACAAGTTTTATATCTCTTATCTACAGGAAGGGAAGCAAGTCAATATGTTTTCATCCATACTATTTGCTAGGCACAGGGATAAATTGTTTAATAAAATTGCTCAGAATTATTTCCAAAGCGAACATTGTCCATCTTTTTCTGCATGCCAAATTTGTCTCATCCTTCATTCAAAATTCTGAATATCCAGGCTCATAGTATATACATATTCTTCTCAGATCATTCTATAGAGATGGCTTTCATACACCATATGTAAGATTTTAAGACTTTAAGGATGTGTGTGTGTTTTGAATGTAATACAAACAAATTGTAAGTGCTTTTTAAAAAATTAAGCCAGATTTTTCTCTCCTGTCTGATATGAATTTAATTTTCACTTATTTTTAACTCATCACACTATCTGAAATACTACATAAAGTTGTTTATCTTCAATATTAAAGAATTATCTGTTATGTATATATTTTTTATCACCTTAATTATTTAAGATTCAAAGTGCATGAAGATTTTATGGAGACAACATATGGCTAACCTTCATATTTCCCCCACAATTTCTAAGTAGATATGTCCTTTCTCATAAATGTTTCCTTCCAACACAGCTTAAAACAGACATGACTTCCCTAAGGGTAAAAACCATAAATTGCACAGGACTTGATCACAGGTCAACATAAATACTTCATGAGAAATGTTAGATTAGTGTAATAATTTAAAAGCATTCCGTTTAGCATTAGAAATACCAATTTCCAGATCACAATAGTCAAAATACTGCCTGCTTGGAAAAGTATTGACAGTTTCCTGAACTCAGTATATTGCAAAAGTAAAGACTGTTATGTCTTATTTTATAAAAAACAAAATAAATAATACTGTTCTCCAAACGTGTAATGGTAGAATCTTTTAATACAAAGGTCTAGCGGTACATCCAGGCCTAATTTTCTCACTACCAGCCTTCTAACATGTGCATTTATTTTAACCAGTCTGAGAGCTATCAGCTGAATTTTAAAACTTGTTGAACAGTTTAAAATTGGTTCCTGTCAATATCATTTCATGGAGGGATAAACTATTTCTTCCTTAGTTTCAAATGTAGAAGAGCTTGATGATGATATAGCTCTTCTCTATACACATAAAATTGTATAAGCATTTAAAGGAGCACTCTGCAGGATTTTCTTGAGGCATAAACAGCAAATAAGTAGGGTGTTTAAGGAGCCAAAGCAATGTTTGCTGTTACTATTGGTATGTTCTGCCAAGTAAATTCTGTGCTCAGTATGGCTGCCAGTGCTTGCTGCTATTGACACCAGATCCTCAGGCTCAGATGCAGTGGGTCTATTCTACAAGTTGTTCAATCTGCCTTATCTCTCTATCCATCTTGACATCTACCATGTCATCTCTTCCCACTTACCGCTTTCTACTAATGGAGCTTCCCAAGTCATTTCCTCTTTTTCTTTGGGCATGGCTCACATAGTAAACTCTACAAATGTCAAAATGATACCTTCGCAACCCACATAAGTAATTTCATAAATTCTTTTCTCTCAATTTGCACTTTCAAAACTAATATGCTAATGTTACAAAGTATAATAATATTAAAGATAAAAATGAACTCTCTCTATTCTGAATAATACATTTCACATTCTGCTTTTTGCTTCATGATAAGTGAAAGGATGCTCAAGACTTAAAAAATGTATCATTTTATTTACACGACATCACTAAAAAATTATCAGTTACTATTTTGTCAGTCAACTGATTCTACCTAATTTGTCATTTATTTTTCTTCCACAAATGTTTTCCTTCCCAAAAAGAATTCACTGCCATAGAGTCTAAGTACTATAGTAAAACTGTCACAGCACTCTTGACTGCAGCCTTTGCCCAGGGCACACTGGAATAAACAATGCGTATTGGCAAGCCAGTAATCCAGTATTGCTAGGAAGAAAAAGCAACACTGAAGTTTTCACATATTGATAAAATCCTAAGTCTGAGGATAATGTGGACTCTGGGGCAACTGTTTCCATAGGTAACCTGGAATTCCCGAGGAAGCAAAATCCTGGCTCACAGATGTTCTTACGTGTCATTTATTTCATGGGGGTCAGGGCACCTTAGCATGAAGGATAGACTGTCCCTCAGTCCACAACACATGCATCACCTAGCCCAACACAAACTTACACTAATGGTGACCAGAAGAAAAAAATAATATTGCATATTCAACTAAAAGGTCATTGCTTGTCCTTTTTCTTGTATCAGTTGCCAATATGGCAATTGAGACCCTCATTTCAGAATGCCTAGGGGCTGCTATCATGATATTCTCCAGAATGACAAGTGTTTTAATCAGCTGCCTAGTTTCCACAAGGTCATGGATGGGCAGCGTGTCTAGACATAGGGAGCAAAGGGAAAGCAAATTATCAGGAGTTAGGAAAAATAATCACAAGCTGAAATGTTTGCCTCACTCACTGGACTATCCCAAATAACACCTTATCCTCACCTGTGGTCACCATCACTAATACAGGTACGAATGCCAAGTTTTTCACTTTACTTGGGTAGAAATATTCTTCATAGCCTGGAGTGGTGACGAAATTGGCAGAACAGACAAATAAATACAAATCTCAGTAAGGAGGGATTTTTTTCTTTTGAGGAGGCTCTAAGAAATGGAGTTCAGAAAGTTTTTTTTTTTTTTACAGAAATACGTATGAGTATTGCAGCCTATTAAAGTAACTGGAATTAGATTTAAGAGAATGTTTAACTTGTTCTTTGGCAGAATAAAAAAATTCAGGCCATTTTAGCAAAAACTTGGTTCCCCTCTTTCATCTATATAATGTCAATACCTGAGAATGCAATCAATCCAACTTTTAAGTAAGAGTTTACCACTGTACAGAAGGTGGCCAGGTTTAATGAAGACTTCTGGGATGCAGGTAGAAGATAGGAACTCCAAGATTAAGGGATGCTGTAACATAAAAATTAGTTCTGGTGCCATCAGCAACCAATAATGTGATTTCTTGGGCCTCAGTTTTCTTATTTAAAAATGAGTTGAGATTAAATGTGTGATTTCCAAAATAGGTGAATATTTTTTGCATTCACACTTATTTATTCAAACCAATATTTCGCAGAAGCTTAGGCTCAAAAACTGTATGAGGTATAGGTAAGAAGAGGGTTTATGCTAGAAAAACACCTGATAACATTCCTCTCCCCGTAAGATTCCTTGGGCATCTCAGAAGAGATGGCAGGAGATGATCTAATATCCCTATGAATCTCAGAGGTGCTAATGCAGAACATATTTAAGAATTTAAGTAGTAGGTATAGCACTCCGGGTAATAATCATCACACATTGATAGTTTTCCTCTATTTGTCTCCAAGGCCAGGATATAAAAGAAGAATCCACCTCCAGAGTAGAGAAGTTTTTAAATCTTCAGGCAGTGAACATTTTCAACAGACGATATTATAATGGAGAGAATATAGATTTTATCCCTGAGAAATGGAAAGAAAAGCTGATGTCTGAGCTCTTCGGATAAACTGTAACAGCAGGAGGTGGATTGCTGTTTGTCTGATGCTCCCTGGTAGGTAACATTCTCTCTGTAATGTGTTCACACTTTAATACCTGCTTTCTATGAAATAAGCAAGACCATTTTTTTCTCCACAATATGACCTTATACTAGTTCGTAAAGTCTCACTGAATGGGTGAAACATATTATTATATTATACATAAATACTCAACAGAACTGCTTCTATTTCATGGCTAAATTATTTTTTTTCCTGATCAAAATAATGGAAACAAAATCTTGACATAAAAAAATTGTATTGGGCCCTCAATTTAATAAATTTGGCAGAATATCCAAAAACTGGGATGGTGCGAGGTTCAAATCTAGAATATAGCTAATTTAGTTTGCTGCGCTCAAATTCATCCAATTTCAGTACAATACTAGTACTCAAGTTATCATGGTGTGAATAATTATTTCGCAAAAGAAAAGTCGTTACATGTGTCTAAAAGCTTTATTCTCAAGGAATGCTGATTGCATAAAACTTTTCTAAAAGTAAACGAAGTCTGCAAGCCTGCATGTGTAGGTATCGTATACATGTGGAATGCAAACATGATCTAGATTTCCACTTGTTCTGGCTGATCACAACTATCGTGCACTCATTTTTGCACTGAACAGACTGTTGTGTGTGCTTATGAGGCTATTGCTGTGCTAGGGGCTGGAAGTTTAAAGATGAATGTAATTTCAGGCAAGGCTGAAGGCTCCCTAAGCCTTGGTTCATTCATAAATAAGATGAAGAGGATATGAAATATTATAGCATGAAGTGATAGTGTGATAATAAGAAATTTATTGATAGCAAGGGAAACATCACATTGAAAACTTTTCACATTGCCTAGGCTATGGAAGCTATAGGAAGTATCATCTAAACAGTTACTGTTACAATAATTTTCATCACTACCAGCAATGTTACTAAGTAACAAATACAACAAATAAAAGCCTATTAGGAGCAGACAGATAAACATATAATTACATATCAATACAATGGTTTCTAAGTGAGGAAGAAGTTTCTGCCCTCAGCCCAACCTGGGAGAGGTGGTAAAGGCTTCAAAGAGATTACATTCAATTAAATCTTGCTTTGGAACAGTCATTCACCAGGAGGAGAAATCCAAGAAGGAAATAAAGCAGTGGGCTGCAGGGCACCTGTGCCCAAGGGAGTGGGTAGGGAGGGTACTGTGGTTGCAGCCAGAGCTGTTTGTATTTGTGACATTTGCCTTGTAAAGTGCTTTGTGAAAGTGGAGTTGGCAGAGGGGTGAGACACATTAAAGCCATATTGTGTGAAGTTTAGAATTTATGCCATAGGAAATGGCGAGAGGTTTACAGTTTTTAATTTAGAAATTGACAAGATCAGTCACTAGAAAGGGAGCCAAGCAATGCTGGTTTCACAACAAACTCTCTTCTGAGATTACTGGAGCATAGTGATCCTTACACTATTTCGACTTGGCTTTGACTCCAGGACTGATTCTCAGCTTTGAAACTCAGTGACTCTGAGATTTGACCGCTGGCTGTGTCCTGGAATTGATTATTTGGTGAAACCAGTTTAATCTTTTGATCCTTTTCTCATTTCCATCTTCTTCAGCCTGATGCCAGCTCCCAGCTCCCAGAGGTCTGCCTGAGGTTGTGGTTGGTGTACAATGAATTCATACATTTAAATATATTCCTTTTCCTATGTTTTTAGAATTGATAGGAAGTATTTACATAGATTTCATGTGAGGTGCTTTTGGAATTGATCATTCAGCCAAGTACATGGAAGTGGGAATCGGTGTATCAGATTATTTCAATGTTACTAAAGTGGCCAGTACCCAGCCGAGCCATAGTAAAAGCTGAGGTAAAAAGTAAAATAAAAAATACTGATTTTGTCTCCACTTAAAATTTTTGTAATTCACTCATCACAAATTCTGTATTAATTTTCATTTTAAAATATTGCATTAAAATATAATATTAATTTTTGAAAATTTATTTGGATTACTTTTTGAATCTTGCACCCAAGGTAAGTACCTCATTTGCCCTACCCTTGTCCCAGTCCTGAAAGTGACAGGTCTATCCCAAACACTCATCACTGGGACCAGGTGGTCTGTGTGTTGGGGGTAGGTGCACAACATTTAGAAAGTACTATGTCCCATGACCAAACATCCATGAAAAAAGGTAATGTTTCCCCAGAGAAGGGCCTAATATTTCCAGTAACTTCAAATGTGGTCCTGTTTCCAAATAATCTTATCGGAAACATATGACACAGAAGTCAAGGCTTCTTAACTAAGTTCCAACAGCAAAACTAAACTGGAATAAAATAATTCAATGAAAATATTTGACAAATAAGACCAAAAACCTCTCTCACACATTTTTTTATCTGTAGATAAAACAACAAAAACAACCTCAGTATTACATGTATTTTTTTTTTTTTTTTTGAGACGGAGTCTGGCTCTGTCGCCCAGGCTGGAGTGCAGTGGCCGGATCTCAGCTCACCGCAAGCTCCGCCTCCCGGGTTTACGCCATTGTCCTGCCTCAGCCTCCCGAGTAGCTGGGACTACAGGCGCCCGCCACCTTGCCCGGCTAGTTTTTTGTATTTTTTAGTAGAGACGGGGTTTCACCGTGTTAGCCAGGATGGTCTCGATCTCCTTACCTCGTAATCTGCCCGTTTCGGCCTCCCAAAGTGCTGGGATTACAGGCTTGAGCCACCGCGCCCGGCCTCAAATGCTTTCTTTGCCTTGCTTCGGTGTGCACCTTATACAAGCTTTCCCCTTGGGCTCCAAACCACCCGCCGTCTGGCACTGCCTGATTCTTGAATCAAACTCCTAAAATTTTAAGTGCTTAGGTTTATCTTTTTTCTTTTTTTGAAATGGAATTTCGCTCTTTTCTCCCAGGCTGGAGTGCAATGGCGCGACCTTGGCTCACTGAAACCTTCGCCTCCTGGGTTTAAGCCATTCTCCTGCCTCAGCCTCCCAAGCAGCTGGGACTATAGGCGCCCGCCACCTCTCCCGGCTAGTTTTTTGTGTTTTTTAGTAGAGACGGGGTTTCACCGTGTTAGCCAGGATGGTCTCGATCTTCTGACCTCGTGATCCGCCCGTCTCGGCCTCCCAAAGTGCTGGGATTACAGGCTTGAGCCACCGCGCCCGGCCTACATGTATTTTTAAACTGAAAAATGATGATGATGATGATGATGATGATGATGATACCGTGTGTTTGCTATTTTCTGCTACTAACATCAGAGTCTTAAAAGATTTTTAGAGTTCAGTGAAAATGTACGGCCAACTCCTCTGTGTTGCACTGCGTAGCAGGTGTGGTGGTGGGACATTCAGATTCCCGCATCAGGATGGAGGAACGGATGGGACAGGAGATATCTCAGCTGCCAGGAGGGTTGGCTGCCAACAGCTTACAGCCGAGTTTCTCTCTGGGATCTAACCTTAGCGAAGGGAGCTGCTTTGCCTAAGGTTATGCCCTAACCCTAACACAACCAGCATCCAATAACTTGTTCGATGCTGGGGCATAAGGGCTGAGCCTCCCTGCCTCAATCTTGACTACTCTGAAGGACCATCACAGCAGCAGATGGCCTCAGAGGTGACACCAGCTGAGGGCCTTGTGGCAACTATAGCAAAGTTCAACTTTTCCTTCTGCCCAATCCTGTTTCTTACTCTCTCTTGAGATAAACTTCCTGCACTTAAATATCTGTCTGAGTGCTTTTCCCAGGGAATCCACCATGGGACATACTGAAATCCTTAAAATGTATCTGGAAGAAAGAAGCGTCACAGCTGTGAATCAAAGAAAATCCAGACACAATATCCTCTCTGACAAACCGGGGTAGGAGTAGATTTTTACCAGACACGGAAGTTGTACTTTTTCTCAAGTGTCTCGGTGGTCACAGGTCATCCATTCCTTCAATACTGGCAGGTGCTTTGCTTGTCAGCTGCATAAACTGTCCCACGTTTGCCATTAGCCATTTCTATTAATGAGATATTACATATGAAGCACTTTCTATTGATTTAACTAAAAGGGCACTCCAGCAGCTCTCATTATTTTATAAGGTCAAAAGAGAAAATGATCACACCTCCATCACTCAGGAAAATATCAGAAGTCTGCTGGTGGCGGAGTGGTGGAGAAGGCGGAATCACCTGAGCAGAGAAAATAATGCTGAAGAAGAAATCATTCCCAGAGAGACGATCAATTCCAGCTACAATAACTTAGCAACCGAGGAAAAAATAAGCACATTTAAGTAGATCTGGAAACAACTGAAAGCAATAAACTACTTGAAATTCATGTTATCCTTTGTGGAATAACAAAAACATTTTTGCTTTATGTAATTTCTGGATGTAAACAGAAAGGAAGAAATTCTGAAACGTGTTTGAAGACATTCTCCTAATATTAAACAATGAGAAATGTATTACTCAATATTCAGGGACATTCGGCTTTTTCTTTTATAAACATGGAATCCTAAGATATTTTTAGCTCTTTCCCAAGTTTCTGTCCTGCTTAGAGAACATGTTCTACAATTGATTAACAATTATGTGATGAGATACAACTGGCCTGATCGGAATACATTCAGTCCTGTGTGACGGTGATTTTTATTAATTTTTTCATGTCCCTAAAACT
The DNA here is from genome assembly GCF_008728515.1 of Papio anubis. Lineage (NCBI taxonomy): Eukaryota > Metazoa > Chordata > Mammalia > Primates > Cercopithecidae > Papio > Papio anubis. The sequence continues at coordinate 71,918,595 of NC_044990.1, read as the reverse complement.
TCAAGGCAAGCATTATTTAATTTATTCCTTAACAGAATCATATGAGGCAGATATTACTACAGGTTGTTTTATACAGACTCTGAAAGAGGTTAAGTAATTTGCCCCATGCCACTGGGCTAACAAATGGAGAGCTGGGGATGTGTGACCACCATATCTGTTTCTAACCACTACCAAATGCTGACTCCCAGTATTAAAATAAACTGCATCCTAAGCAACCAACGTTTCCTTTTCGACACAAATTTATATGGAAAACAGTCTTTAATTAAATCTCTACTCTGTGCTTTTTAAGGCCTTCATTTAATTTGTGTGAGCATATTCTCTCTCTATGTTGCTAACTAGAACCGTCAAGAGCAGACAGCTTTTTACACAGAAAGCCTTTGAGGAAGCTTTTTAAAACATTTTAGCTATATTTTGGACAGTTAATTCAGTGTAGTGATATTATTCTACTGTAAAAATATGTTTGGAATACCAGTTAAGTATCATCCTAAATATGAATAATCTGTCAGCTAAATCTGCCTGTCTTGTTCTGAGCAAATATCGGTATACATTCACTCATCTTCAAAACTTCTTATATTAAATTAAGTTCAAATAACATATGCAAAGAAAAAAGACTGAAAGGAACCACACCATATATTACCTCAATAGATTGTAAATGATTTTTATTTTCATAACTATTTTCTTATTTTAGCTCTTAAAATTAAAACAATAATAACTACAAATTTTCAACATATTCCACATCCATGCAGTGGCAAAGAAACTATCCGAAAAATAATTATGTGGGTGTTTAATCTATGTTTGATTTAGAAAAGGAGGCAATTTAAAGGCAAACTATACATTAAGAGCTTAAAGATAGAAAATCTCACTTGTGAACACAGCATGTCATTATGATCATTTCTCTAAGTGAAAAATCTCAAGTAATGAATTTTGTTGCTGATTTCATATTTCGAGAGTGTTGCTTAGAAGTCTTTTCCAGTTGGGCCGGGTGCAGTGGCTCACGCCTGTAAACTCAGCCCTTTGGGAGGCCAAGGCGAGTGGATCACGAGGTCAGGAGATCAAGACCATCCTGGCTAACATAGTGAAACCCCATCTCTACTAAAAATAGAAAAAATTAGCCAGCGTGGTAGCGGGTGCCTGTAGTCCCAGCTACTCGGGAGGCTGAGGCAGGAGAATGGCGTGAACCTGGGAGGCGGAGCTTGCAGTGAGCCGAGATCGCACCACTGCACTCCAGCCTGGGCGACAGAGCAAGACTCCATCTCCAAAAAAACAAAAAACAAAACAAAAAAAAAAAACAAAAAAAATCTTTTCCATTTGAAGAAAAACATCTTGGTCTTTCTGAGATGGAATAACCGTAGGGGAAGAGTGCCAATCCAAGAAATGTGCATTTATTGCTTACTGTGGGCGAAGCAGTGACGGGAACTGGGAGCAGCCCGAAGTGAAAGTGTAATAAGGTGAGTATTTCAGCAGAGATTTTCATTTCTGATTATATTTAACTTTATTAATAACAAAGAGATTCAAAAATTCTATTAAAATGTAATGCCAAAAATTGCAACTATAATGTAATTGCACCAAGGTCGGCAGAAAAAATACTCTATTAGGCTGAGGGAATCAATCAAACACTGTACATATGAAGCAAATGTCACATACTCCACTTAGCATCCACTTTAATAACAGTTCTGGAACAGGTCTTCAAGCTAACAAAAACAACTTTTCCTTTTCTTTTTTTTTTTTTTTTTTTTTTTTTTTTTTTTTGAGACACAGGTCTGGCTCCATAATAAGCCCAGGCTCGTCTGATAATGTGAATCAGCTCGCAGCTCCGCCTCCAGTTCGCCATTCTCACTGCCTCCCGAGTAGCTGGGACCACAGGCGCCCGCCACTTCGCCCGGCTAGTTTTTTGTATTTTTTAGTAGAGACGGGGTTTCACCGTGTTAGCCAGGATGGTCTCGATCTCCTGACCTCGTGATCCACCCGTCTCGGCCTCCCAAAGTGCACAACTTTCCTTTTCAATAATCTTCACTTGCTGGTCAGAACAACTACGTGCTCAAACAATAGGCAAGACAGCCATTTTAGTCATTCTTTTTTTTTCCCACATTTTCCACCTGCTCCCATTAAAAGGATGTTAAGTAGTGCAAACTAGACACACGGGGTAATTTCATGTGAATCTGTACATTAGGGACTTTCAAATAGTTCAATAAATGTTGTATTATACACCACTTAAAGCAATATAGTTTTAAACAGTGTGAGGGATATTCCCAATGTATATAGCTCGTTCTTGTTCTTAAAGAACAAGATATTTTATTTGCCTCTAAGCAATAGTCATTTTAGAATTCAGTAAAGTAGTGAGCAAAAAATCGATTTCTGACAATTATCATTAAGAATGTTTTTTTAAAACAAAATAACAATAATGCTAAAAGCCAGTATTACCATTTAAATAAAATAACAGGAATTTGACAAAAATGAAGTTCATGAGTCAATTGCTTTGTACATGATGGCCTGAGGAGTGTGGGGCTTCTAACTAGGTGGATACACTCTGTGCTAGCCCCAAGAAAACACTAACAGTTGACACAGCACCATAAACTTCTCTCCAATCTTTATCTCTTTCTCTCTCTCCATGCCCATTTGCCCCACACTCTCACAGGAAGTCACTTCACCCAGCTGATGAGGCTGCAGCTGACTCCCTCTAGGAGCGGGATACTCCCCCAACCCTCGCCGCCATCACTCAATCCCTCCAGACACAACGTTGTTGTTTTATACCTGGCGTGCTCTCATCTGAGGCCCTTTGCACTCAGCCTTCCCTTGGGTTGAAGTTCTTTCTGGAGATTTTCTCATACTTGGCTTCCTGTAGTCATTCAGGATCCACCATGACCCTGACACTCAATGTAATTAGATACTCCTATTCCATTGAATTACCAGTATTGTCTTCACGGGACGTAACACAACTGAACCTCCCACTAGTCAAAACTCTGTGAGAGTAACATCCTTACCTCTCTTAATAACCATGGTATCCCCAGGACTTACAGCAGTTACTTGGCATATGGTGGGACTCCAGTGAATTTCTGTTGACTGGACAAATGAATACATAACTGAACCAGGATATTTTGCTCAAATGACTGCAAAGGTCTCTCTTTCCTGTTTTCTCCCCATTTCTTTCTCCACAGAAAAACAAGGATAATCCTTCTAAAATGAACAATAGATGTTACTTTCCTTCTTCAAACACTCCATGGGTTCTCCTTGTAATTAAAAATCCAAACTCCATATCATAGTCTTCGAGGTCCAGCAAAATCTGCTTTCTGCAGAATTCTCCAACCTCACCTCATTCCCACTCTTTTTTAACCTGTCTCACCCATCCCCATAGCAAGCTCACTCCCTCTGCGGGCTTTTGCATTTTCCATTCCTTCTGCTTTGAAAGCCATTCTCCACCTCAGCATGGACACCTCCTTCCCATGGTAGTCCCATCAGGACTCAGTTCAAGTAGCACCTCCTCAAAAGACCTTTCCTGACTACCTTCATCAAACTGGATGAGAGGGTGAGCTAGGACTATGATTTTCATTTGAATACACATATTTATAAAGAAACAGAAAAAGTAACTTTGATTAGGATGGGTAAGAACAGCTTCTATCAATTTGTTAGGATGGTGAAAACTCAGCTTAAGTTTGACAACATTGTTGGTGCTATATGCATATTAATCTTTCCAGAATGTTACTTTTTAGCTCTATAATTATAAATCTTTGCAGTAAAATAGTAATTTTGGGCAAAAAGAGTGGTCTTCCATTGTGTGTGTGCATTGGGGGTGGGTATTACTAGATATTATGTAATGAGCCTGTTACCTTTATTCTCCTATTCAGCTGTAATTAAACATTTAATCTTTTATTCTTATAACCTCCTACTTCTACAATTCTCTCTTTCCCTCCCAACATAATAGACACAGTAGGGCAGACCAATTTCATAGCTTCAATTCTGCTTGTATTTATATTTAAAGTTCAAATGTTTAATGTAAAAACAGTGTAATCTCCAAACATGGCTCCTACTATTCTTAACAAGTACATAAACACAATAAAAGGAACATTGTCATCAAAGGAGGATGGCTGTCATGAAGGAATGGCAGGCAGGTAGACCCTCAGCAAAGAGCCTCACAGAACTGTTGCTAATAGGAGCCTTCACTGTGTGGCAGGCTTAGATTCAATCTGCATGGAGGAGATGCTGTGTTATCTGTTGAAAGGCAAATGTAAAAATGCACGTTTCCTTTGTGTTTCATTATATTTCATACAAATCTCACTTCAAATAATATTCCAAGCACTCAGCTCCATAACAGCAAAGTGGATAAGGAAATATATTTCCAAATTGTTTCCAAACTACAGAGGTTGAAATGCAAACAACCTTTCCATGTTATTCTGCATTAACATAGCATTTTAATTGCTACAAATTTTCCTGATATAAGCAGAGGCTAACATTTTTCAAATACCTTTACATAGAGAACTGAGCCATGAAAAGCTCAAAGACACACATTCAACGTTATTTAGAAGTGGATCCATCCTTTTAAATTTGGTGATCTAGCTTTCAACTAATCATGAAGAGAATATATGTATATGTATATTATCCTTATAGTCTCATTTTTATCCAGATGTTGACCTGAATGTAAGTACCACTATTAAATGTTTCCTCACAGACCTTTCTACTTGCATTTTATGATCAGATTTCCTAAAATATGTATAGCTTTTAATACCACAGTGTAGAAATTTGGGTATGAAAAGCTATACATATTTCAGGAAATCTGATAGTATTATTAATAAAAAAATACTACAGTATAGTATTAATAAAATAATACTATGGTATAGTATTATTAATAAAAATAGGGTAACTACAATGATAATTGTGTATTTTAAAATAACTAAACGTGTTTAATTGGATTTTTTGTAACACAAAGGATAAATGCTTGAGGGGTTGTTTATCCCATTTATCATGATGTGATTATTATGTATTGCATGCCTATATCAAAGTGTCTCATGTACGCTACAAATACATACACCTAATACTATGCACACACAAAAGTTAAAAGTTAAAAAAAATTTAAAATACTAAAATTAAAAATTAACAAAATAGAAGTTGGATATCCTCTGAGATTGAAACATATTTTGAATTTGTTTTATTTCCAAGTAAAATTGATAAATGTTGAATCATGTTTGACAACTATCGATTCTTATAAACTATGAAAACTAATTAGGACTCTGTAATTCAGCAGGTAGAAGTGAATCGTTGACAAATGAAATGAATGGTCCCCAGAGAAACTGTTCTATTCTAAGAGATTTCTGAAGGAAAGGTTTATTTATTTATTTATTTATTTATTTTTGTCCAAAACCAAGTATATCCTCTCAGTATAGAAGATTTTTATCCATATATAGATTTTTCACTTACATTCCAGTTCTAATCTGTTCTTGCAGGCACTATTTCTTAACTGGTTATATATTTAAAAACATATGTACAACAGTTTTGTAAATTCAAAATAACCCACACACAGCTTGGCCACACTTTCTCTCTCTGATTTTGTTTAAATTTTCAATTATTCTTCAAAACATTTCAAAACCTACTGAGATCCTGCCCAGTCCTCTCCTCCACCTCATTTTAGTGATTTCATGAAAGAAGTAATTCAGCACAGGAGGAGCCAGACTGGAACAGTAACTCACAGATAAAAAACAGATTCCTCTACAAGGCCATTGATCCTCTGCATGATAGTTTCTGAGTATGGGAGCTCAAAAGAGAAGGGATGGCTGATGAAAAACTGGTTCAGTATCACGATGTGCTCCAGAGACTGGCTATCGAGTTTAGTTAGTGAAAGAAAGGCACCAGCAATAAATGAGGATCTTCCACAGATATTCATTAAAATCCCTTCTTTATGAGTAACTTGACATGACCCCAAGGCTATGTCACTAAAAAATAAAATAAAACAACAAACACACTGTGAAATCCACTGAAAGTGAAACATATCCTTGGGAAAGCCATACATATAAGTGAAATATATATTTTCTTATGCCATTGTTTTTCACTTTCCATTGTAAAATTGAAACTGGCATCTACACAGCACATCCTAAAACATATGTTTCTAAAATAAGACAGACACAACAAAAACAGAGCAATGGAATTTGGAAGCTTCACATTATTGCTTCCCACCAGGATTCAAATCCCACTGGCTTTATTTTTCTGACAAAGGTGAAAGCACATATTTCCAGGTCAAGTGATTCAATGATCAAGGAATAGAGAAAAGCAGCACTAGATTTGAAGTCAGAAGACTTGGATGCTAGGCCAGACTCTGCTGTTTATTAGCTGTCAAGCCTCTGGACATCACTTAACCCCTCGGAGCCTTAGTGGTTTTTTCTATAGTAACGCGGGTTACCTTGTGTCCTTCACCAAGTTACTGTCAGAATCAAATGAGAGTTCAATGGACATAGAAAGTAGAAAGATGGTTACCAAAGGCTGGCAAGGGTAGTGGGGATTGATGGGGGAGGTGGAGAAGGTTAATGGGTTCCAAAATAATAGTTAGGAAGAATGTATAAGACCTACAATTTGCTAGCATAACCGGGTCACTGTAGCCAATAATAATCTAATTGCACATTTTAAATAACTGAAAGAGTGTATTTGGATTATTTCTAACACAAATGATCAGTGCTTGAGGGGGTGGATACTCTCTTCTTCATGATGTGATTATTTCACATTGCAGGCCTGTATCAACACATCTCATGTACCCCATAAATATATACACCTACTGTTATTCACAAAAATCAAAAATCAAAAATTACATTAAAGAAGACTCAAATGTGATGATGTATTACAGTTCCTTAGACAACACAAGTGTTTATCAAGTAAAGCTCTATCAGCTCTGTAAATTAAAATGTTTGTAGTCCACAGTGCAATAGTAGGAAAATGCCATTCACAAGTTGTTGGAAAATTAAATTTAGTCCTATATTCTGGCAACTGTATCCCAAATCTTTTGTCCACAGAGGCAAGGAGACAGTACCCAGTGATTTAGAAGTGCTCAATAACATCAATTTTTCAAGCAAACATATAATTGAAAATAGTCTAATACAGTTGCATAAGCCAAATCACAAAATTAAGGTGTAAGTCTGAGGCAATGTATGAATTGCCTGACAATTTCACAAAGCCTAAATTGTTAGGTTAAACCACATAAAACTACCTTTCTGTAAGTCAAAAATTACAAAAGATTGTTAATGTCATGTTGATAAACTGAACATATCAAATACATAAGGCAGTCATTTTAGACTCTTGGAACTTCATCACCCTCCAAAAATAATTTAGCAAGGATTACATTTCTGTCACGTCAATAAAAAAAAAAAAAGATGTACATACCAATAGAAAAGTTGGAAAAAGATACAGCTAAGCTGTTCACAAAACAATGCTAAAGACCTAAAAAAATTAAAGATGCTCATTTTCCAGTACTCAAATAAATGTAAATTAAAATAGAAATATTTCTTCTCACCTATTAAACTGGCCCAGATTAAAAAGCAAAACAAACAGCAACAATGATAAACACTGTAACGGTGCTAGAAAGCATGGCATTCTAGAAGGCAGCCTGGTATTTATATCAAACACCTTAAAAATATTCATACTATTTAACCCAGTGACTAATCTTCTGAAAATTAATCATAGAGAAATAGTCTTAGATTTGCATGAAGATTAAACTGTGAAATGAGAATTATACATTTCTAAAAATAAAATATGATAAAATATTAAGAAAATGAAGGTTTGTCATACAAATGAATGCTATGCAATCATTAGAATGGATGCTATGGATAAATATGGAAAGGTCTTATTTATACCATTAAGAAGGAAGAAAGTTTAGATTATAAACCATATTTGTACATTGATATGGTTGTTATATATATATGAATAGGATATATATTTATGTCCTATGTTCCAGGAACTGAACTTAGTGCTTTAATTTTACTACCTTCCACAATCCTCAGAACACTCCCATGAACTAAGTATGATAATTATAATCCCCACTGTACACATGACAGAAATAGAGTACATTTTGCCAAAAATATCACAGCAGATATCCGAGCCAGAATTTGAATGCAATTGGGTCTGTCATGGTAACCATTCTACTAGACTGTCTCCAAATTCTTACCAAAAGGAAGTCTCGGAGGCTATAAACAAAATGTTAACTGTGTTTATTTATCACAAATGTGATGATTGGTGGTTTTTGTTTTTGTTTTTGTTTTCTTGCTAAAACATTTAAATTTTCTACTTCAACCTTGTGTTCTTTTGTTCACTGTCATCACTTGTTATTCAATATAGGTGCATTAAAATGGGCCAAAAAGTGGGACTAAGTTTAGTTCACCTAAGCAAATCATAACAGTAAGAGGGAGGGGAAAAGAGCTTTAGGAAAAAGCCTCGGAAATAAATATCTCCTGCATCTGCCTCCACCTCTCCATTCCCATCATCACCACTTTCGGCAAACCCTTCATTATCTTTTACAGTAATCACCTATCTGATCTGCTGTCCGCGGTCTCTTCCTCTGCCCAGGCACCACACATATTCATTCCCACCAGAAGTCTCTTCCTAAAATACTTCTGGCTACTTCAGACTACTCACTATTTATTCATTTGTGAAACATTTCCTCAACACCCACAGTGTGCCAATCACTGTTCTAAATTCTGGGTATATAAAGATGAGTAATAGTCCTCATCCTCAGAGTTCCAAGAAACAGACGATTGTATTGCTGAATTTGTGCAATTTTGCAGTCCTGGAGTAAGAAAGCAAAACAAACATTTACAATGAAAAGTAGCCAGTGGTAATAGTGCATGCTACAAAAGCACTATGTGAGCACAGAAAAGGGCAAAAAGAATTCTCCCTTAGCAGGAAAAACTGTGTAGAATTGATGGAGAATGAAGCATCTTAGCTGTTAGGGGAGGGTGAATGGGTTAGGGAAATTGAGAAGCAATGTGAACCACCTAGATTGAGAAACACAAAATACATGTACAAAGCAGAAGCACCTAGTTGACATGGTTACATGAACCAAGCAACCCCTCAAAGGTCGCTAGTTAAGGTTCCTTCCAACCCTTCAGGTTGGAATGGTTTATAATTAGCACAGGCAAATACGTGGTCCCTGTTCATCTTTTAATTTTTAGTGCAAGTGGGTGACAGAAGGGAGGTTTATTCTTTTTGGCAGGAAGTTGCCAACATCCGTATATTTTCAGCAATTGTGTCACAATAAAGTTAAGTGAAACGAAACACATTTTATAAGAACAAAACCTAAACGAATTTGATTTTTACTATAGGTGTTTTTGAAGAATATGCCAAGGGGCATTTTCCCCTTTTAAGTGCAGAATTATTCCTGAGTGTATATTCTTTATCATTTTAAACACTTATTTTGAAAACTTTCAATGAATGAGTGAAAGGGAAAAATTAGAATGAAGGAGAAGATTCTAAGGAGATACACCATCAATTTATTTATAATTTACATCCTTGAAAATAGGTGACAGCATCATGTATTCTTCCATAATACTATCAGAATCACACCATTTCTCAAACATCATATGATTGTATTACTGAATAATAGCAAAAACTCTACCAACTTCTCAACTTCTTACTCGTCTCTTCCGACAAAAAAAAAACAGGAACAAAACACAACACTATTTAAAAAAAGAATTGACAGATGAAAGTTAAATAAGGGTTCATTTATTTTTATGACAGCCTAACTTTATGTATCCAGTAGATCTGCAATCTCACAAGCAGTTATATAGTTCATGTTATATAGTAGGTACTCAAAAATGCTAGTGAAATTGGTTCACTCAGAGGGTTATACACAGTCACATAAATAGATTTTTAAATAGACTCAGTTGTAGTGATATTGATTACTAAACCCTGCAATAATCTATTAATACTCATTAAAAATTTCTTCATAATGTGAAATAACTATTCGGAGTTTAACATCTGCTAGGGACACCATCAGTGTAAAGAGAAACACGTTTTCTTTCATATTGCTGTCTGAACAAATCAACACTAATGGTTTCCTATGTAAATATTTTTTCCTAAATAAATTCAGACCAGCACAACATGGATTTATTTTTATCGCTGATAATCACATTTTCTTTTCTCTGTCTTTATAAACAACATCTAACACTAGTCCTCACCCAAGTAAATTCTATGCTTGTATGAAGACAGAAATTAAATTTGTGTTTCTTATACAAAGAATCTAGGCAGGTTTCCAGATGTAATTTATAGAAGGACCTGTCATTTATTTTCTAATCATCACAGTTCGTTAATCATTGCAGGTCTGTGGCAGGGGGTGGTAAAAAGTGGCACTAGGATTCACACACAAGTAAGTATTTATAGAACCTGATTGGTGCTGTCACTCTGCTAGCCAGACCTTCCTGCACCGTCATGCTTTATTTTATACATAATGCTTGATTTTGTTTGGAAAACATGTTTCTTCTTCTGGATAGATATATTTCTATTTTGTGATCCAGAAATACAACAATTAATGGCCTGGATTTTTTTGTTTGCTTGTCTGTTTTTCAGATGGAGTCTCACTCTGTCACCCAGATTAGAGTGACATAGTGCAATCTCTGCTCACTGCAACCTTCACTTCCTGGGTTCAAGCGATATTCCTGCTTCAGCCTCCTAAGTAGCTGAGGCTACAGGCATGTGCCACCATGCCCAGCTAATTTTTGAACTTTTAGTAGAGACAGGGGTTTCACCATGTTGGCCAGGCTGGTCTCAAACCCCTGACCTCAGGTGATCCACCTGCCTCGGCCTCCCAAAGTGCTGGGATTACAGGTGTGAGCCACTGTGCCCAGCTTGGCCTAGCATTTTTTAATGAAAGATGTATTAAATGGTACCTTTGGCAGTTAGTAAACCATACTGGAATTCATTAATACTATTGTCTTGAAAAGGTGGTGGGTATACAACTTTCAATTGGGCACTGAAAATGGAGTTTGTTGACATGTCAATTGAGCATTATATGTACAATACAGCTAACACTAGTCACCCATCTCCCTTCTAAAAGTAGAGTTCTCCCCACTTATTATTTATATCTTCACTCTTATGTAAGGAATGTTATCATGGTATTAAAGTGGTGTTGATGCAGATACGTTTCAGTAGGGTCATGCTTGAATAATGGAGAGAATATAAAGGCCTTTTTTTTTTTTGAGATGGAGTCCCCCTCTGTCACCCAGGCTGGAGTGCAGTGGCATGATCTCAGTTCACTGCAACCTCTGCCTCCCAGGTTCAAGCAATTCTCTGCCTCAGCCTCCTGAGTAGCTGGGACTACAGGTGTGCACCACCACGCCAGGCTAGTTTGTTTGTATTTTTAGTAGAGACCGGGATTCACCATGTTGGCTAAGCTGGTCTCTAACTCCTGACCTCAGGTGACACACCCACCTCGACCTCCCAAAGTGCTAGGATTACAGGAGTGAGCCACCGCACCTGGCCTGTAATGTCTTTTCAGTAACACTGGCGTATAGAACCTTTGTCAATGAATTTTCTTTATAGAGAAAAGATAGAGCTGTTGCCTTTTTAAAATATTTTTCTTCTTGAAATTCCACTAAAGGATGAACTTCTATAAGTGTGCCCAGAGAATCATACTGATTACAGAATAATAATAATAGTAATAACCACAGAATGTGCTGTGCTCCCACTGTCTGGGAATTCTTATCTGCCCACTTATGTCTGAGTGCACTAAGTGGTTCTTTCTCAATCAGCATTTGAAAAATTTCACTCTCTGCTCCATGTCTCTAGCCACTAAGATAATCAGACTGACACAAAGTACAGCCCAAGGGTCTGCCTTGGTTGCTAGGAATAAATGGAGGTGAACAGACACTGTCACAGCAATCCTTGTGACTACACTGTGTGGCACATTGGCTTGACAGTGTGGGCTATGATGAGGCAAGCAGGTCATGAACAGACACAGTAGGTATAGTGTCTGTTGATGAAGACTCCAACACTAGTAGGGCCATCTTAGCAGTTGGATTAATCTCTGTGCTTCAACTTGACTATCAAGAAATGGGAAGCCAGTTCTGGACTTGGCCAGCCTTCGAGGAAAAATCTTAACTAAAAATGTAATCTCTCTGTATCTGCGTATCAACAGTCATGAGATGGATAATAGCAAAATGTATTTGTGTTTATGTAATATGGGAAACACAAGAAGTAGGGGAAGGCTCAATGGAAGGGATGTCATTGACATATATGGATGCAATTATTGCAAGTGGGGGCTGGATAAAATTTCCATAGCTGAATTTTGCCTAGAACTATTTTGAATGCTGCTGAGTATCATTTCCCCTGAGAAGAAAAGACATTCTCTAAAGAAAGACTCCAGTGACAGTCCCTCTAGCGAGACTTGTCATTGAGAAAAGTTTAAGATGAAAGTTATAATTGCTTTTCACAAGCTACATTATGAGCCAGAAACTCAAAGACTATCCTGGAATTCTAGGGTAACACTTCATAAGATTTTTCTTCTTCTCTCACATGAAAAATAAAGTCCATTAATTTAATATACTGTGGAGGTCCATTTATTATATAGTAGTCTCAGAAACTAAAAAGAAAATTGACTTGTCATAATCAATTTGTATCCTATCTGCCAGAATTCACTATCTCTGCCTGACTCTTTGCAAGGTATTAAAGGGACAAACTCTGTCTAAATTATTTAAATAATTGACCTATATTCTTTCAGGCAGGGTACAGTCCCAATGCAAGCATAATGTCCCTATTAGTACCTGTGATCATGCCATTAAGTGATCATAACTTTACCAGCTTCTCTTCAACTTGATGTATACTCAAGGCCTAGTTAAACTTTATTGTTAAATGATGACAAATGAATACTGATAGGAAGTGTTTTCTAAAACATCTTTTTATTTAACAGTTGAAAGAAGTATGGTTTGTAGCTAAAGATTTTGTATGGGAAAAAATGCAATCTATGAATAATCAATTGTGCCATGTTTTAGGAATTAAAAGATTCCTATTTGAGAGAAGCAAGTGAATAACTATAGAATAAAATGATTAACAGGTCAGCAGATATTAAATCCAACAGTACTGAAATAGGTTGAATCTCTGAGCTGGACTCAATCTTGGATTAATCTTTCAGCCCCGGCTTGAATATCAAGAAACAGAAGCCAGCTTTGGATGTAGGCCACCCTCCAGGGGAAGAGCCTAATACGGCAAGTTTCTTTACCCTGAATTTGTGCAATCAAAAAGTAACTGGTGATGTTCTAGCAAACTAGGTATAGGCTAGGTCTTGGAAATGGACAAATGACTCTTATTTTGTTTTCTTTACACTCTGGCCATTTCCTTAATTTATTTTAATTAATTTCAATGCCCCATCTCACAGTTTGAACCTGAAAATCTATCATCCTTTGATTATTCCCGCCCCTTAATTGAAAATGTTTACATAAAGCTTAAAAAGTATCACACCTAAAGTGCTTAGTATTAAGCCTGACACACACAAAAAACTCAAAAGTGTTAGCCATAGCTATTCTTGTTAATATTGTTTTCTTCTTTTGAGATTGCCTAAAGTATGAACAACGAAAGGTTCCAGGCCACACAGCAATTGGTGTCAAGTGCTAAGAGGGGAAGAGTTCTCTGTCATAGATGCAAGATGAAAGAGAGGCAGTACACACTTGCCATGCCTAGTTGAGGCAACATGTTCCCTTATGGGAATCAAGTCCAAGAGTGAGGAAGTGTGGCTCAGGACACAGACCACATTAGCTAAAGATGGAAGACGAACTCAATTCCAGGCACAAGTTGCAAGTGTGACGTATCAAAAGTAAGTACTATTTTATTTCTGTTTCAAGTTTCAAGAACTCTTGCTTATAGTTACTTAAAAATCATTGTGGATTAAATAAGAATATTATATACTTTTGTCCATCTTAATCACTAATGAGTAGGGCAATGCAGCTGCCAGCTGGCTGGCAGTAATGTGTGACGACTATATATGCCAAATGGTACATAGATTACACTAGGGTGCATGGGACTGACACATCATTAAAAAAAAATGGATGTATATACAAGCAGCTTGATAAAGTAAATTTGTTTATTCATTTGACCCTCATAGAAGTTTTACTTCCCTCTAGTCTGACGACCTCTCTAACTAATAAGCTCACTTCAATTATGAGTGACAATGTTCCCAAATGTACTTACTGTACTGTCCTCAAATTGAAGTACAAGTAAAACTCCATCATCAGCTTTCTCCCAAACTAGTTTTCAATTATTTTTTTCATTGTATAGGCTGAGATTTTTGGTTTACTTCTTTCCTCTCATTCGGGAATGGCAAATACTGTATATGACACCCAGGATTATATGGCCCCAACCCTGCACTAGGCAGACATCACTAATCAACCACAGTCCTCCTTACCTACTACCTCCATAATAACTTACTCCCTCTCTTACACTCCCTAGTAGTGCTTTGCCAGAGCCAGGTTTTTAGACCTGAGTACTCAATCTATCCAAGACCCCTAAGGGAAAGTTCTGTGCTGGTCTTTGCCTGCATAATTTTGTCACGCATTACTTAGTTTCCAATTTAATCATGCTACTGCCAATTTCCTATTCAGCCACCACTGGTTCCTCCCTGTTGCTCAACAGACATTAACTCAAATCAGTTTTGCATTGCTTTCATTGCACCTATCCAATAATATTGCTCAGTTTGCTTCAACAGTCAGACAGGACTCCAATTACATCTCCTTAGTGTCAGCACACAAGACTTGCTCCTGTATAAGTCTATGTACCTAATGAACACCCACATGGGACTTCTTTTTCTCATGTCTCCTTCATCTACCCAGTGCTGTACCCATCCTGTTACACCCAGATCATGTTTCACCTCTTCTACTCTAGTCCACAGAAGACTCAGCCTTCTTTATAAAGATCTGTACTTTTATAAATGATTAAACACAGTTTGAAATGGCTATTGAGTTATTTCACATGCTCTCAATCACTCACTCTTCTAGAGGTGAGAGTTGCCACAACTTTTTCATAGATGACATCGTTAGGGGTACATTTTGCCACCAAGGCCTCCTGTCCCAACCTCAATCTTATCTCCAGAATGAAATTAAGAATCTTGTGGGAAAACAGATTTTTAAAAAACTGGTAGATTTCTCTTAGTATTGTAGCTTATGAAAAAAGGATAAAACCCTGCACATAATCCGGCAAGAAAAATACCTAAAAAGGCACAGAAATAGCATTATCTGAGCTCCTCGACACAAACTTCCTCCATGTGTTTCCAAGACTGACTATTTAGATGGGAAAAGTTGTTTACCACCTTTTACAGTTAGGAAATTAATCTTCACACAGCCATATGATATAAACTAGAATTAGCTTCTCCATTTTAAAAGGACCACATTTTGCACAAATTAAAATGACTTGCTCAAAGTCATCCACAGATTCTGAGCGGAATGAGATGGAACCCTTGTCATCCAAGGCTTCTGGCATAATATATAACTCTGTGAACCATAATGCCACATAACATACAGGCGTATCTCAGCATCTTTTATTATGACACATTACAGTTTTCTACTTGGTCAACTTTTCTATCAATTACCATATTCAAACAACTGCCTGCACTTGAGATTTTTCTCCTTGTGTAAGTCTGCAAGTAAAGAAAATGTGCCTTTTTAGAAATGCAGCATTTTGCAATTGAATCCCTTAGAATTTAATCAGATATTTGACATTGGATACTTTATCATAATAACTCAAAGTCAGGCATGGTCTCAGCCATAAAATACAATGAGTTGGTGTTTTTTTATCCAACTTTGCAATTTAAACATTTTCTAACCTTCAAGAAAGTTAAAAGTACAAGGAAGATGTGACCCACCACCTAGATTTGTCAATTAATATTTTTGCCATATTTGCTTTTGCTCTCTCCTTCTCTAAATAAAAATATATGTAGGTAAACATACATATTATTTCATTTCTTGCTGATCTATTTGAAAATAAGTTGAAAATATCTTGACTTTTCCGTCTAAACATATCATAATTTTTCTCTAAAAATAAGGACATTCTCCTGCATAACAGCCAAACTATTAATCACACAAAGAAACTTAACATTGATACAACAATAATATACAACTTAACATTGATGCAAACTTAACATTGACACAGTCTAACGTAGAGTGCCCAATTTTCCCATTTAAATTTTTAACAATCAAAATCCAATATAAAATCAAAAATTACATTTTGTTGCTATGTCCCTTTAGTTTAATTTAATCTAGAACAGTCCTTCACTTTTGTCTTGTCTTTCATGAAATTAACACTTTTTAAATATCTCAGGTGAGCTGTTTTGTGAAATATCTCATGTTCCGCACTTGTCTGATGGTTCCTTAATGACTAGGTTTGGCAAGAATGGTACATGGGAGTTGTATACTTCCCATTGAATCACATCAAGAGACACATCAAGACAATAGTACCCTCAATAGTACCCTATTTTCATCCAAATGTGATCACTTGGACTGATGCAAGTTTAACACTGAATAAGACGGTATACAAATTGATATTTCTTAATTCATGTCTCACCTCTGTGTGTTTGTTATTCAGTGTTTTATGTTATAGTCTACTAAAAAACACATACATGATGCTATTGTTCAAAAAGGATGCATATTTTTAGAAACTTTACTTAGAGCAGTAAATGACTTTTCTAATATAACCTAGGAAATGTTAATGAAGTGACCAGAAGTGAGGAGACAGACTGATGAGGACAGAAAAGATGCTGGGTTGAGAGCCAGAAATTCTGAATTTTCCATCCAGGCTCCACCAACAACTCACTGCAGAGCCCAGATGGCAGAAACATGTCATTCCTTGTGGCAGTTCTGACTGATTTGTGGTGGCTGCCTGGAGCACTGTATTTAACAGGATTCTAAGGCTGCACAACACTTTTGCTTGAAAAGTGTTTTAACTAATCGTGTGGCATGGGTTTTGCGGGAAGAAATGATAGCTTGTGTGTGGTATATTAAGCATGGCCACAAATTCTTCGTCACTCTTTCCACCAAGAGGTAGAGTCTACGTCACCAAACACTGAATTTGGGCTGTCCTTTGACTGGTTTTAATGAATAGAATGTAGAAGTGACACTATGTAAACTCTGGAATCTAAGCTTCAAGAAGCCTTGTGGCTTATGTCTTCACCTTCTGTGCTAACACTGCAGGCAATAAAGCCCTAGCCTCATCTGAAGAGCCAACACCAACTACCACACATGGGAGTGAGGCCTCTAGGACTTTCCCATCTAACTGGCCCTGTGGCTGAATGCAGCTGCATGAAGGGGTCCAGGCAAAGCCAATAGAAGATCCACCCCACCATCCAGCAGTATTGAAGGAAATAAATGTGTGATGTTTCACAAGGCACCACATTTGGAGGTAGTTTATTACACACCAGTAGATAACTTATACAACAGATCTCTGTTTTATTGTTCTGTTTTGTTCTGTTTCATTTTACCCTGGTCATTTTCTCCTTTAAGTCTGACAAACATCAGTTTACTTATCCTTGGGAAAAAAAAAAAAAAAAAGGATTATATTGAGGTTAAAGCAACTTTCAGTGATAAGATTCAAGCATAGAACCAAATTGGCACTCTCAGTTCCATTCAAGGAAATGCACCCCAGTGTGCATGGACAAGATGATAAAAGCATTACATTAGAAACTAAGAACGTTCCACCTAGAAATGACTTTTTACCACTTCAAACGTTTCATTATAAAGATGAGAGAACTGATGGCTCCAGTGGCGAAAGGATTTCTCTAATCCCGCAGTGAGTTCGACATTAATTCTGGTTCTGTAAATTCTTCAATACAGCTGCCAGAACATAGCTGAATCTGGTCCATTTTTGATTCCCATACCTTGTGTGCACTCTGATGGTGCCTCAATACCATATCTCAGCTCCAGTAATTAAAGTGTATGTGCCAGGAGATAGATCCACACAGTGGATTTGGTCAAAAAAGAACATGTGTGGACAGAGCCCAAGATGAGAACAAGTTGAAGGAGGGGGTGGGACAGGACATCATAAGAATGATAGCATCTCTGGCTACTTTTTCTTCTTGTATATTTGCTTCTTTACAAACCAGTTTCTCTAGGAATTCCTAAATGAAAATAAACCCAATTGATTAAAAAAGAATAATCATATCCATGCTGAAATTTAATAGAATAGCTTTTCTCAATATTCATTTATTTTCATATTTCATTGAAGAAATTCCCATGTTTAATCTTTGTCTTGCTACTCTCATCTTCAAGTACTTGGTTAATGAGGTGATTAACCAGAATGAGCTTTAAATCTTCTATGTGATAGTATTTATTTTAAAGAAAACCAGACTGTCAACTGTTATTGTTGCTAATCTAATTAATTAAATATCAGATTGATAGAGATCTATCAATCCAATAAATGTTGAACCTAATTCTGTTATCATATGAAAAAGTTTTATAGGGAATAGGAATTTTATTACCTCCATAAGAAAGATAAGTTGACAAAAGATTTTGGGGAATCCCAAAATTTTTCCTCAATATGTTTAATCATTGTAATGGTATCAAATACATACAGTAGAAAATAAGACTGATTTTAAAATGTAATTAAGGAAGCTAATCAATCAAGCAATCTACCAAGAATTTGTCTTTCTATACAAAAAGTCCTGAGATGCTTGTTTATATTTTAAATGAGCATATTCTAATATAATTTTATTTTACAAAATTAACTGTAATAACACGCCTATGGCAATGTGAGGTCATAGAAAAATGTAAAGACTTAACATTTTTCTGATGGCAACCTCTGTCATGGGTAAAAGCCTAGTTCAGAATTTACTATAACCTGGTCCACACTCCACGCCTTCAGTTTTTCTTAATTATAGGTTCTCCTTGATGGCTATAGTTTTGTTTGTTTGCTTTTTCCTCTCAAACCCTCCTAATTGTTCCCCAAAATATATCAAATCCCAGAACTCCAGTCTTCGTTATAGTTGGTTTGTTTAATTTTATAGTGTCTTGAGGTTAATATTCAAAAATGAAAATAAAATTTAATTGTGGTAAAGAGGCACAGAAGCCTAAATAGAGATCTTTTATCACCACAAAGTTCAGTCATTTGAGGTAACAGGAAACAATTTTGTCTCTTAGCTCATAAGAGAAATCTGAGCTGTCTCCCAGGAAAACACCATCCCCCTCAAAAAATATGCCAACTTCATAATATCAAGATGATTCCATGAAGACAAAAAGCATCTTTATTCTATAATAAATCAAAATTTCCAATAAGAAAGGTATATTAAGACAAAAGTCTAATAAAATGAATTTTTAAATGTATATTTATTTTCAACCACAAAGCTCATGTTGAATTAGCTAAATATGTAACTCATAAAAGGACAAACTCTGGAGAGAGAGAAAAAAAAATTAGCTTGATTAAACTGACAAAGGCGGCTCCAGTTGCCTTTAAAAACATTATCTGAGGCATGAGCGAGCCAAGCTGGACTAGAAAACCAAGAGCTCTCTTATAAACCAGAGAGTGGTCAGCAGAGATGATCACATGAAATAATCAGACAGAAACAGTGTTTAGCGGTGGATTGCAATACAGTAGTTTAACCAAATATCTACAAATTTAACCAAATATCTACAAAAGATCATCGACTATGCCATCTTAGGAGAGGAGATCTCTATATGAGTCCACTAATTATGAGGAGGTATTAATAAGGTATAATGAAATGAATAACTATCTAAGGTATCCGTGGTCAAAACCTAATGGATAAGGGAGTAAGGAAGTGAAGGCACAAGAAAAGGAGTAGCTTCAGGAAGACTCACAAAATCTCTCTTGAACTTTTACTAAAAGTCAGACCAAGCAGTGTAGACTTGAAATTGAATCAGCCTGGGGTGAAACCAGGTCTTGTTTTCAGACCAATAATCAACTTGTTAAAGCAGAACCTGAAACCTTGGCTTGAGAAAATATTATTGTTCTGAAGGCCCAAAGTGTCAACATCTTTGTAACGGTTTAAGTCTCAGTATAACAGTAAAATATGAGATCACTGAAATATTCTATGTATATCTGATCTATTTTAAGGAGTTGAAGCATTTAATGCGTCTCTTTTATTAAATCCTTATTTTTATTGACATTGAGAATGTGCCTAGGTTTCAATCAACTTTTAAATGGTTAGAGAATTGGATTTATAAATACGTATTTTTCCTAATTAAAAATATTAGTATACACATATTTTTTAATTATCTCAAAGCTATGATTTTTCAAGGTATGTATATTCGTTAGTAGACCATTTCCAAAGTCTTATCCAAGTGTCTGAGGAGGCATAAAAACAGGAAGTGATCAAGTTATCTATATCACATTGGAAAATGAGTCCAGTAAGCAAGCTAAGATTGACTTCTCGTAGAGTATGTATTATGTGAAGCATTGACCTCCAAAAAGGATCCAGTGGAATAGACCGAGAGGGAAGGGCTCATCTCACACATATTTTAAGGCTGTTAGTTGACTAGTATACAATCAAACCTTCCAGATTTAGGGAGATTTCCAGGTAGAAATCAAGGCACATATGGCTACTGTCAGTACAGTGTACTGCTAAAGACATGAACCCTAAATTCAGATAGGCCTAGCCATGGCAATTTCCTCAGCTGTTTCCCAAACTGAATATATTTCATGCATCAAATGCAGCTAACTTTACATTTCATTGAATACTAGAGATAAAAGGGACCCCAGAGAGCATCACATCCAGGGGCCTGCTTTTACAGATTAGAAAATCATTCGTTAAGAATAAGAAGGTGAAAGGCTGCACTATACATCTGGGACTGGCGTGCTACAAACACTGAGTTTTGTTTGAGAGCTCTCTCTCCTGCATTGCCCTAGTGCTTATGAAGTTGGCTCAGCACTTGGAGAATTAATTAGAAGCAGTAACTGATGTATTATCTCATAGTGGAAAAAAAGCAGTAATGGTTCAGGAGTCAGAAGACCCAGGTTCCATACATACTTGCATTCCTTATTAGCACTGCTGTTCCTGCAAGTTGTTAAAAAATCCCCTAGAAGCAAATATCATGGATTTTAAGCATTAGAAACACCTGGCCTCTCATTCTGACGCTTCCTTTTACTTGTCCTATGACACTGGACCAGTTAGTTAACCAATTTGGGATTCACTCTCTTGTCCAATTAAGGGAGATAATGCTCGCTTTTGTCAAAGCGTTTCATGAGGATTAAATGAGACAAATATATAAAACGTCAGATAGTTGGTAGACACTCAGATGTTAGTTCCTTTCCCACAACCTTATTCTCAATTTATTCATGTGCAAAATAAGGAAAAAACCTACTCTGACTAGTGCTCCTTGTTAATGGATATTAACCAAAGGGCAGGTATAGAAATAAATAACCATATATGATCATTTAATATACATACACAAAATAAACTAGCCAATGCTTTCCAAAAGCTTGAAATTGGATGCCTCTCATTAAAAAAAGGAAAAAAAAAAAAAAAAAAAAAGGTCCATTCATGAAGAAGAGACAAAAATACCACTCAGAAGCTGATTTCTCCGCAGCTCTTTACTGCAAATAAATCCCCTTCTAACCCCATCTTCCCTGGTTTCTAATTACACTGTGTTAGAGTAGATGCTAGGGTTTGAAACAATATCTTTTTTTTTTTTTTTTTTTTTTTTAGCGCAACCTAGCCTAACTTGACATCATAAGGAAATAAATTGCAATAATTATCTTTTAAAAAAAAGAAAAGGTGGTAACTATGTGACATTTCTGGTTTAATGCAGTGTTTTCTGCTAACTTTGGATAAAATATAAATCCAGAACATGCTTAGAGCGACCCCAGTGACCTGGACTCCACCCTCCCTGACAGCCCTCATTCCCTGCCCTCCCTTGTTGACTGTCCTCACTGTGGTCTGGTCCCACTGGATTTGAATAACTTTGCATACATTTGTCTGCCAAGTGCTATTCCAGGTACCAGGAATATGGCAGCAAAAATACAAAAGTCACACACACACACACACACACACAACAAATACCTCTGCCCTTCTGCCTTCATAATGCCTGATTTCTGGTGGGAGAAAACCATGAAGGCGAAATATTATTTCAACTTACATTATGCTACATATTGAATAATGCTATGCAGACAAAAAGCAAAGAGGAAAGTGAGCTGTGTATGAGAGCGTTCTTTCAATTTCTGCCATAAACCAACCTTTTCCTGTTCCAGAGGCCCTGACAGGTGTGTCCTGCTCCCACCCTCTCATGTAATTCTATCCTTGGCAAACTGTAACCCATCCCTCCCTCCTCAACTTCCCTATCTCTACTTTCCCACATCCCCCAGCTCTGCATCAAACCCCTCTTAGAATATTTCACTGAAGTTTGTATTTTCCCCTCAAAGACATTATTACATTTTGCAATTATTTCTTTCTCTAGTTTTTAATTTTTAATTTTTCTGGGTACATAGTAGGTATACACCTTTATGGGGTACATGAGATATTTTGATACAGACATAAAATACATAATCCTATCACGGAAAATGAGGTATCCAGCCCCTCAAACGTTATTCCCTTGTGTTACAAACAATCCAATTACACTCTTTTAGTTATTTTTAAATGTACAATTAAATTATTTTGACTTTAGTCACCTTGTCCTATCAAATAATTGGTATAATTCATTCTTTCTATTTTTTGTATCCATTAACCATCCCCACCTCCCCCCACCCCATCCGCACCACTACTCTTCCTAACATCTGGTAATTTGCAATTATTTCTATGATGATTTATTTCATCCTTGGTATCCCCAATGGATTCTAAGTCTTATGAGAACAGGGACTCCGTATTTTTTTTTTTTTTTTTTTTGACCAGTGCCTAACACCAAGCTTTGTTGGGACTGAAGAAAATGTGTTGAATGGTAGAAGAAAGGAAGGGAAAAAAGAGAAGGAAAAAAGGAAAGGAAGGAAAACGAAAGAAAGAAGGTAAAAAGGAAGGGAAGAAAGAATTCACAGTTCAGGTCAGAAGAGGTGAGCTTAGAAAAACAAATCCCTAAGAGACTGCAGTGGCCCCAAGCCCTCAAATGGCTAGCTGCATCTCCCCCTCAACCACTTTTAGACCTGCAGGTCAACACCTTCTCAGCCAGTCCTGAAATGTTCAATTAGAATATGCTTACATGGGAGATAGCTTTAAGTGATTATTTCAATTTACTGAGTTTTATACACATAAGACTATCATTGTATCTTGCCTACTTTTGATCAGTATTCAAGTCACCTGAAACTTCCTAAGTTCTAGCAACATATTTATTCCTTCTGAGCTAAAGGAAGCTTGTAGAACACACATGCAGTCCTTCACAAAAGACAGAGATCCATACATTTTTGGACAAAGGCATCTAGGGAGCACTGATTTGGGAAGCTCAGTAGGTGTGGGCAGGAGGCCATGTGCACAAAGCCCATCAAACACCACTGCCTTGAGGGGCTCTGGCACACCTGAGAAAGAACCAAGTACACGTGGTTGCACAGTCTCTGGACTTACCAGGGGAAGACATTCTTTCTACCTGTGTAAATACGTTCAACAGCATGAGAAGACAGACCCAGGAGTCACGCTCACATTTCTTTTCTGATCTTGTCACCTGAAACTTTCTGTCCACTTCAGCATTTCGTGTATGTGTAGGAAATATTAATAATGATTTTAAGCCTGGATTTGAATTCCTGTGTTGTATCCTCTCGGAGAGAACACACACATTCATTTATTGATTTCCTTCACTCAAGGAGGATTTATGAAGTACTTGCCATATGCTAGGCACTGCATTAGGTACTGGGTCACAGGGGGAAACAAATCAGGCATGGTTTCTGCATTCACGTAGATTATAGTACAGGACAAAGAAGGACAGTGTTAAAACAAGTGAACACAAAGAATGAGATTACAAATTGCAATAGGAGTATGAAGAAAAGCACCACAAGCCCTTCTAAGGGCTCACTCCCAGTTTCAGGCACTTTCAGGTTTTCCATTCAGAACACACACCATCAAGGACACTCCCCCTGGGCATTTAAGATCATGCACATGAAAAGAGAAAGAATGAGAGACCATGGTGAATGTGAGAGAAATTCCTTGCTTGTGTGCATGTGTGTGCGTGTGTGTGACAGAGAGAGAGAGAGAGAGAAAGAGAAAGAGAGAGGTAGGGAGAGGGAACTGGTCACGGTAACCACTGAAGAAAGGTTTCTTCAGTTTCTCTTTCTGGCCTGAGATGATTATTTGCGAAACACTAAAAGATTGGTATCATGGAATACCATTAGTAGCCAGTGGGACTGAATCGACAAAAGCACTCTCTCAAGACAATTGTCTAATATGTAGTCAAGTACACAGGCTTTGCCCTCAGATAGGCTCAATTTTTAATCCCAGTTCTATCACCTCATCATCTTGTGATCTTAGAAACATTAGTCAAGTCTTTAGAATGCAGATAGTAACTCTCTGTCTCTTGAGGGTGATGGGAACACTAAATGAGATAATTCATGTCAAGTATTTGGCATAGGACCTGGTTTAAATTATAGCAAGTGTTCAGTACATGCTAGCTGCCATTAATTAATGATTATTCCACACATGCCATACCCTAATACAATGTCCTACTTGAGACAAACCCAGGACTCACCTGGCTATTGCTCTAGCTCAGGGTACGGGGTGCAGATTCATAAGCTAAAGCAGACTACTCATGTCCTCAACACTTCTCCCTTGCCACAGCCAGAAGACAATAAGAAAGAAAATGAAGATGTTGCATCGTTGATTTCGGAAAAGACAAGTGGAGTTTGTGGAATATGAAACAAAGCACACCACTTCTCAAATCACCGTTACTCATTCTGAGCAATCCCCAGAGAGCAATCCATCTCAGGCCAGATCCAAATGTGACTCCTTAGTTTGAAAACTCTGCAAGGAAAGCTTAATGGGAGAGACTGTGATGAGATTTTTAAACATAAAAAGAACATACGTTTTTGCTTCAGTGGACTTGGTCTTTCTTGTGGGTGGTTCTATTAATATGCTATCTTTCTCTCTGGTTATATTATTTCATTATCACTCCATGCTCCAGTGTGTTTTGGGACTAATTCAAGGTGTACTGAAAAGCTACTGCCTCAATGCAGTTTGAAAGTGCTGAAATGGGGGCTGGCACAGAGCAAATCAGAAGGAAACCCAGAACAAATTTACTATTGGCAGAATCAACACTGGTTCCAAAGTATTAAAACCCTTAGTTTCATATAATCCCTTTCAGATACCTTAGCAGCATCTTACACTGTTAGGAATGCTGCCAGTTTGTGCTAAGAATATACATTTCACACTCTGTACAGGGTCATAAAATACCATATAATTATACTTGGCAAAGGACATGCTTCCGAGCTGAGTAGGACTTTCCAGGGAAAAAAAAAATAGCTTTTGAGCAAAGGAAAAAAAAAAAAAAAGAGGAGGGAGAAAAGAACATGGTTATCTAGTCAACAATGGGAACAAACCAGACAACTGTAGGCTGTGGTCACCTGGAAAGCCTTACATGCTTTGTGTCCTGTAACCCAGCACAGTACCTGGCACATACAGGGTGCTCATTTTGTGAAGAAAAGACCCTAATGAACTTTAATTCCACTAGCAAAAGAGATTACAGGTACAAAATATAAGGCAATTAAAATGTCTTCCATGGTAATTATTTACAAATAATTCCCTAAAAGCAAACAACCCAATTTCAAAATGGGCAAAAGACATGAACAGACATTTCTTCAAAAAAAGATATCCAAATGGTGACTCAGCACTTGAGAAAATGTTCAACAGTATTAATCATTAGGGAAATCTAAATAAAAACCACAGTGAGATTTCACTTTACACTTATTAGATGATTATCCAAAAAAAAGGAAGAAAATAAGTGTTGACAAGGATGCAAGGATGTAGATAAGTTGGAACCTTTGTACACTGCTGCTGGAAATGGAAAATGATGGACTGAATTGTACACTTTAAATGTGTGAACTGTACAGTATGTGAATTATACCTCAATAAGGATATTTTTTAATATAAATAACTCAAAATCCTTAAAATAATTATATAATTAGATCCAGTAATTCCTCTGGGGATCTATCCCAAGCACATCATCCAAATATAAGTATAAATGTTTTTCAAAGTATAGTTTACAATAGTCAAAGATTGGAAACAAATGATGAAGGATGATTACAAATGATGGCTTAATATAATTAAATTCATATTCTAAAGAATATTTAGTATGTAATAGTATGCTTTGTTTTACCCTTAAATGAAAAATGTAGGATAAAAAGTTGTATAACAAGGGCAGGTTGTGAAATTTTTAAAAGCATGTGCATAAAAATAAAAAGACTGGAGATGGAATAATAACAATAA
Organism: Papio anubis; assembly: GCF_008728515.1. Taxonomy (NCBI): domain Eukaryota; kingdom Metazoa; phylum Chordata; class Mammalia; order Primates; family Cercopithecidae; genus Papio; species Papio anubis. The sequence goes on along the minus strand of NC_044990.1, from coordinate 71,892,311 downwards.
TAGTTAAATTAAGGGAGTACATATGATGTGATCAGCCACTATTGTCAGTGCTCTATGTTATAAATTCACTTAATCATCACAAGAACCTTCTGATATAAGCAATCTTATTATTTCCATTGTATAAATGGGTAAACTTAGACCCGGAAAGATGAGATAACTTTCCCATTGTCCTTAAACTAGTAAATCACAGAACCAAGATTTAAAGCCTGGCAGCCTAGTTCCAGAGCTTATAGTTGTGTTATTTATTCATTTATTTATTTTTGTAGATGGAGTCTTGCTCTGTTGCCCAGGCTGGAGTACAGTGGCATGATCTCAGCTTACTGCAACCTCCGCCTCCCAGGTTCAAGCGATTCTCCTGCCTCAGCCTCTGGAGTAGCTGGGATTACTGGCGCCCACCACCATACCCGTTTAACTTTTGTATTTTTAGTAGAGACAGGGTTTCACCATATTAGCCAGGCTGGTCTAGAACTCCTGACCTCACGATCCGCCCGCCTCAGCCTCCAGAATTGCTGGGATTACAGGCGTGAGCCACCGCACCCAGCCAGTTTTATTATTAAAAGGTTAATAGTGAATTCCTATCTATGGATAATTAACTTTTTTAATTCTTTAAATATTCTTAAGTTCCCTAACATTTCTACAATAAACACATGTTTCATTACTAAAAAATAAATAAAAACTAACAACTTCAGATGACCTTTACCATTGTGTGTTTAGCTCAGGATGGGAACAACAAATGCTGATACCGGTAGGTCAAGTTCACTTCTACCTCAATTTCTTCTCCAGGATATAAAGTAGGTGTAAAGGCTAAGCTTCTTCTCCCAAACCATACAGGACAAGTTCCCTAAGGCATTTATTTTCCATCAGGGATAGCTTAACACATGACTCTTCCTTTAGCTTGGAAAGTAATTAAAAGTTATACTTTTCCAGTAAGACATCTAAAATTCCCTAATGGCTTTCTGCCCACGTTGTTGAAGTCTCTCTTCCACCTGCCATCATGCCTAGGTCGGACTCTCCTAAAAAGTCCGAACAGCTGCAGAAGCTCTTCATCGGAGGACTGAGCTTTGAAACAACCAATGAGACATTGAGGAGCAATGGGGAACACCTCCCACACTACCTGGTAATGAGAGATCCAAACACTCAGGGGATTTGGGTTTGTCACCTATGCCACCGTGAAGAAGGTGGCATGGAAGGTGGCACAAAGTGAATGGAAGAGTTGTGGGACCAAAGGGAGCTATTAAGGTTCTCAATGACCAGGTGCCCATTTAACTGTGAAGAAGATATTTGTTGTTGGTGGCATCAAAGAAAACACTGAAGAATGCCACCTAAGAAATGATTTTAAATACTGTGGGAAAATTGATGTGATTGAAATAATGACTGACCAAGACAGTGGCAAGAAAAGGGGCTTTGCTTCTGTAACCTTTGATGGCCATGATTCTGTGGATAAGACTGTCATTCAGAAATACCAATTTCTGAATTGGTATTGGTATTGGCCACAATTGTGAAGTTGGGAAAACCCTGTCAAAGCAAGAGATGGCTGGTGCTTCACCCAGCCGAAGAGGTCAAAGTGGTTCTGGAAACTTTAGTGGTGGTTGGCAAGTGGTTCTGGTGGGAATGACAACTTTGGTCACGGAAGAAACATTAGCAGTCACGGTGACTTTGGTGGCAGCCATAGTGGTGGTGGATATGGTAGTAGTGAGCATGGCTATTATGGATTTGGTAATGATGGAATCAACTTTGGAAGTGATGTAATCTGCAATGATTTTGGCAATTACAACAGTCAGTCTTCAAATTTTGGATGCATGAAGGGAGGAGACTTTGGAGGGATAACCTATGCCCCTGTGAGAGTGGAGGCCAATACTTGGCTTCTGTTTCTGTACTGTGGAAAGCGTTAAGTTTGTGTTCTTTGGAAAAGTGTAGAACATTCCAACAAAGGGTTTTAATGTAGATTTTTTTGTATCCTTGCTGTTGATTGCTAAATGTATTAGTCTGATCATGATACTGAATATATGTCTTCTAAAAAATAAATAAATAAAATTGCCTAATGCCACATGGAGAAGCAAGACCAGAGTCACAGTGGAACTTCCAGTGATTACTAAATGACTTTGAAGGGTTAGAGTAGAACAGATCTTAACTCAAGTACTTGCTTTTCTACCTATAACTTGGTCTGCATTACTTCAGCCTTTTATCCTATATCTATAAAATGGAGGAAATAATTATGGACCTATCAACCTCACCAACTTGAAAATATGTTTCATTAACTTTTAAGTTTGTATTACATTTGAATAAAAAGCAGGAAACCAATAACGTAAGAGAAGAACTATCAGGGGTTGATGATGACATTGAGGTAATCACCAAATGAATGCTTGGAGTAACATTGTTTTCATTCACTTATAAAACAATAAAGGCAATAACCACATAATCACCAAGGTTCCAGTTCCTTCAATAAACATTTATTGAATACTTACTATAATACGTGTGGGGTTCTAAGCCAGATAAAAGAAACCTAAGAATGAGTAAGGCTGGGCCCCTTTCTAAAGGAACTCATGGTCCAATGCAGAAGGCGTGCAAGTAAATGCATGCTGATGATCAAATTCCATGAGCTCCATTACAGTTACACGCATAAAATGCTATCAGGATACAAAAAAGAAAAATATATTTTCTGGTGAAATAAAATCACAGGTAGAAATAAAACTTTATAGAGGTAGTAACACTTGAAAGAATCTTGCAGGAGCAATTTCGATGTTTGGAAAAGTTAGGGGAAGGGGTTCCATTCAGGAGAACATGACTAAACAGCATGAATGTGAGTTTAATATCAGAGATTACTAAAAGGAAAATGTCATAAAGAGAGACAACTCTTTTTTTTTTAAGTTCCACCGAAGTTTACTGAGTCTCTGCTATACATAGGCACTGTGCCAAGCCTTGCTATATAAAAAGTGAGGAATAAGAAAAAAAATTAATGTTGAGGTTCTATGAACCACAACTCTTAACAGAGAGTGGGCAGGGATGAAGAGACAGTGTTTCCAGTGGCAGGAGTATATCATGGGGTCCTGAATGCTCCATTCTCTAGGGACAATGGAAGATACTGAAGGTCATTAAGCAAAAAGAATATGACAAATTCTAGGTGGAAAATTGAAGGAATTTGGGGATGAGCAAAAAAAAAAAAAAGAGAGAGAGAGAGAGAGAACAGGTCTAAGTCCTTATTGGTGCCTTAGCTTTCTAACATACGCAACATATATTTTCAAGCTTGGGATTTAATCACAAGCAAACTAGCATTTTAAAATATGTCAAAACTGCATGTTGTATTACTGAAATACTTGGTACTCTGGCAACACTAATGTTCTCAAATGGGTCACAAAATTATAGCAAATGTGGTCAGGTGCAATGGCTCATGCCTGTAATCCCAGCACTTTCTGTGGCCGAGGTGGGCAGATTACAATCACGAGGTTAGGAGTTCGAGACCAGCCTGGCCAACATGGTGAAACCCCGTCTCTACTAAAAATACAAAAAATTAGCCAGGTGTGGTGGCGGGCGCCTGTAATCCCAGCTACTTAGGAGGCTGAAGCAGGAGAATCGCTTGAAACGGGAGGCAGAGGTTGCAGTGAGCCAAGATCATGCCACTGCACTCCAGCCCGGATGACAGTGAGAGACTGTCTCTCTCGATCGATCGATCGATAGATAGATAGATACATGCATACATACATACATATAGATAGATAGATATAGCAAATTTAATTAGCAATAAATGATTCGGCAGCATAGAAAGTTATGTCCTAAACTCCAAGAATCTTCTGTATGAAAACTACAGGCCAAGACAATTTTGATATTATGAAAAACAATCAATATTTGCTTAAAATACATGGGTTTAGATTTTAAGGCATGGAAGAATGTAACAGTTAATCACACGTATCTTCCCAAAGGGTTTAGTGAAACTTGACCTGTCTCTTGCCTGTGTTGTGCATGTGGGTTTAAAATAACTACGATAATACTTTATGTAAAAAATATTTCACTATGGATAGTGAAAAAGTGCCGGGGAAAAAAGAAACATTGCCCATATATTTAATTTAGTGTTTTATATTCTCTCCCTGACCCTCTGGTTCCCCAACTTCCAGCAGGAAGTATGATGCTGAGCCATCAGTATGTGCAGAAGCTAAGGGTCCTTTGGGAATTCCTTTCGTAATTTTCTAATTGTTAAAATCTTGCATTGGGGTATTTCTGCAAATTAGGAGATCTATTAGCTAGAGTAGAAAATCGATAGTTAAGGGGCCTCCTTAAGGCAATACTGATGAGTTTATAGAAGAAACAGCAACTGCACTTTGTGCAAATATCTTTTAAGAAAAGGCAGGATGGAGTTTCATTCTTTCTGAATGAGCTCAATAAAATAAAAAACAATTAGGGGGACCAAAAATCATTGGTAATGATTGGCTGTATTTGCCAGGCTAATGTTGCAATTGGAACTGAACCTTTCAATCTGGTCACAAAGCAGGCAGTATGATGAAAATTGCTGAGAATATGCTCTTCAGTTATTGAATAGCAGTGTAGACGTTTTGTTATCAGCTTAATTGAATAGGATACAATGAAGATAGAGAGAAAAGGATATTTGAGACTCCAAGATTTCCAGAGACACCTAAGCCTCCTATATCGAAGTGGTATTCTATTTTACTATAAATCCTGATTTAAGAAAACTAAGAAGTTGTTTCCTACAGAGTACCATCTGGCAACAGAGCACCTTCTGTAAGAGAGCTGGGTCATTTTGCTGATATATAGCTCAAAAAATACAGCTCAGCAGCTGAGAAACTAGACATTCAATAACCCCCCATCCTTTTTAACTGTCAAAACACTATGAGGGTCCATCTATAGGAAAAAAGCAAAATATATATATTAAAGAATCTGCAGTAACTCATCTGCCAGAGTGAATGTAGCCAATGAAACACGCTGTCTTGTAGCAAGATAAGGGCCCCTTAGTATAGGACATTAAATCTTAAAAGCTAAGAAAAAGAACCCTGAGAAATGAAAATCCACCCCGAGGGGTGGCAGAATCATTAGAAAAGTTGAAACTCAAAAAGAGCCATGGCAAGAAGTGCAAGTTGAATTATGCTTAAATGTTTTCTCCTTAACAAAACAAACGCATATGCTTGTGTATTTATCTTAGTATCTTAAAAGGATCAAATTAAAAATGTATACTGTACAAAGTAACACTTACTCCTGAAAGGTCTTTCCATTAGTGTACAACCAAGTCGTGGATTTATTTTACTGAAAGCCAAAGCATATTTGAGAAATATGGCCTTTCTCCAGTGACCAAAAGTAGCTGGCATTTGTCATCAAGGCTCACAATCAGTCTGATCCAGGTAGACATCAGTTATGGGGAGTGACATTGGTTGTAATTGTATCATTTAAAATCTTTCTACTATGTCCCTGAAAAAGGACAAGTTAAATTTACAGTAAAGTTATGGCTTAGAAGATAGTTATTAGACTTGTAGGAGAGGATAATCTTTTTCTGAATAACATTTCATATTCCCTATGGTTCTAAATTACACTGCTCCTAATTTAAATGGCACTATATTATTATTATTATTATTTCTGGTATTTTAGCACTGCTCCATGATGAACTCCCTTTTTTCTATATCATTATAACAAACTTGGTGATACAGCACATAGCAAAGTTGGTACAAGTTCTTCCTTGATTACCAGGCACACTACCCATGAAAAGCAGATTCTTCCCCATAATAAAAGACACATCGTTTTTATTTAAGTAGTCACAAAAAGATCTCAAGGAGGAGACCAAGAGAACTGTGATATACTGGTGAATTTCCACAGAGTTTATATAAAAACAGCAGTGACCTGAGTGGCTGTGAAGGTAAATGCCCTTATAAGGAAACAAAGAATTAAGACACCAATGTCCCCAAGATTTTTTTTTAAATCACAGTAATTAAAGAAAAAGGGGGGGAAAAAAACTATACATGCAAACTGACAAAAGTCTATTTTTAACAAATATATTTTGGACACATATCATTAAAAGACAATAAAGATCAATCTTCTGAGAAAAAAAAAAGGATTTAAAAATATGGCTTTAAAACATTGAATAATGTATGTGACTTAGCAGACACCCCAGAAATGGAAACTAAATGCCTTTAAAGTTCTTGGAGCTACTTCCTGAAAATTCTTAGTCTCTTTCCACTCCTGCCCAGAACACATCGAAAGGCAGCAAACTTGATCCATTTGATGTGTTTTTGAGTCTTAAAAGCTACTTCAGCACCTCAGCTGGGTCTCCAGAGTACACAATATTGAGGTCCCATTACCTTTCATTGTCTCTGTAAGTTCCATTATAGAAAAGGAGAAAGTCATAATGTGATAGACATTCACTAGCGTAGAAAGACAGAGCTGAGCCCTCATAAAGGTCTCCTTTCCCTCCCACTGGTCACCCCTGGTGCTTTGACCTTCCTTCTCCATTAAAGTCCCCAGAACTGTTTACCAATAATCTTTACTCAACCCTAAGAGGCAGTTTGGAAAACTAAACCTTCTCGTCAAGGGAAAAAGAAAAAAAAAATAGAATTTTCATTTTTCACCTCATCTATCTTCTCCTCAAGCAAATTTGGTCTATTTTCCTCCTCTGTTTGTCACCCTGAAGTTCCTCTTAAATGCAGCATATCCCCATATTAAGAGATCCAGGCTTCTGGTGGAGGAAAAAAAAAAAAAAATGACTGTCTCTCTTTCCACAATGTTAGGCATCCCACTCAAATTACATATCCTGTCTAACTCTTGAAATTCATTAGTAAAAGCAAGCAAAAATCACTATTCCTTTAAAGTCTGTGACCCAGGAATATCATGCGCAGACTCTTATTTTTTGGGAGTCAATGATTAAATGTAAAAAAATTCCCATCCTTCTAAATTAGAGGGCTTAACAATTTGTCCCAACTGGTTTTCTTTTCCTGATGGTAGACATTTATATGTAAACAAATAAATAAATGTAACATGATTCCATGCTGATTTCCCTTTACTAAAAGGAAAAATATATATAGTAAACTACCTGTGAGTTTGTGTGTGCGTGCATATATATATAAAATGTACATTTTCAACATATATTAAAGGTAGTATATATATACATTCTGTGTGTATACATATATACATATATGTAAATGGAACCATTTACATACATTCATTATATGCAGCACATATATATATATATATTTGTTTTTGTTTTTGAAGGTCTCGCTTTGTGGCCCAGGCTGGAGTGCAGTGGCGCGATCTCGGCTCACTGCAAGCTCCGCCTCCTGGGTTCACGCCATTCTCCTGCCTCAGCCTCCCGAGTAGCTGGGACTACAGCAGGCGCCCACCACCATGCCCAGTTTCTGGTTTATTTTTATTTTTATTTTTTTTGTATTTTTAGTAGAGATGGAGTTTCACTGTGTTAGCCAGGATGATCTCAATCTCCTGACCTCGTGATCTGCCGGTCTCAGCCTCCCAAAGTGTTGGGATTACAGGCGTGAGCCACCGCGCCTGGCAGCATATATTTTTATTCAGTCATTAGTATTTCTAGCAGTAATTAGTATTTCTACCCACTCACCCTTCTAGCTACTTTAGCTCTAAGATTTTCTTTTAATTCTCTTATGAAACTCACCCAATAATAATCATAAATCTCACCCCACATCATTACAACAAGCAAGAATACTGCAGTTCAATAGATATCCTAATACTGTTTTATCTGTGTTTAGGGCTCAGCCATGTCCTATAATTTCTTTAAAATAAAAGAGGAAGGGGAAAGAAACGAGGTATGAATCACTGGTTTAACCATGGCGACATGGTGCATTCACTGACTCACTCACACACTCGTAAGTTCCTTGAGCATTTTGCCAAGCCCTTTCCTAGATGCCAGGAAAATAGAAGTAAAACCTATGAAGTTATTGTCCTCAGGGAGCTTACATTCTAGTGGTAGACAGATAATAAAGGAAGGAATAAACATAAAAATGTATCAGGTTTTGGTAAGAGCAATGGTGAAAAATGGAATAGAATAAGCTGAAAGAAAGTAATGGGGAAGGTAGGAGAGGCTATGCCCCTTGCAGAGGTCAGGTGAGCAGCTGTAAGGAGGCATCACTTGAGTGTAAAGCCACCTTTTAATCTGGCATATACCTGAGCTTGAGAGAAGTCTACTCTATTCGGCTTCATTGGTGACCTCAGTCTGCCTCTGAACAGGTGTAGCATCTGGGGGAAGCCTTCGTTGAAGGTGAATGATACTGCCAGGGCAAATGATCTCTGTCTCTTCATTCAGTATCAGTTGCTTCTGTTCAAAGTTACTTGCCAGGAGTCTGAAGAAACAATCTGACCCCCCATGGGATTGAACTTGAGCCCTGCTTGGGTAAGCTCATGGACCAGGCACACGGAGACCCAGAGAGATGCTTCAGGTCTCAGGAAGGCAACAGGCTTGAGGTGATACTGGATTATCAGCCAATAAATGTGTAGACCTCCTCCCAAACTCAGGATGCACATCCTTAAAGAGTATCGCTGGGCACTGGTCAAAAGCTTGCACACCGGAGCCAAGAAGCCCGAGGTTTAAATAACAGTTCCCTTGCTGACACCTGTATGTATTTGCACAAGTCAGTTAAGCTACAATTTCATCATCTCCAAAGCAGGGGCAATCATATCTCATTCAAAGGCCTGTTGTGATACAAGATTGCAGAGTATAATGGATGGAACTTTGGCAGAGTTCCTGTCCCATAAAAGAGATATATAGGATGATGGTTCAGATAGTCATATGTGATATATATATAGGGAACTGAGACCAAACTAAAATTGTTAGTATAAATAAAACTGATAAAACAGAAACTTATATAAATACATAAAAGACAAACATCCTTCAAGCTAGAACCTCAATCTATGCCCAAGAACCTATCACTTCAAGCCCAGTAATATGAAAAAGTGATAAATTCAGACCACATGTGGAAACGTACTTCTTTCAGAGTCTCCATCACAAGAGTTTGGTTGAGCAAATGTTTAATAGCATTTTACAATTAGATGAAATCTTTCCATATTAAATTATGTTCTCTTACTGAATGTCTATAGAGATCATTTGGTAATTTGATCTTCCAACAATCCTATGAATCAACTGTCTTTATCCCATTTCCCATCTTATTTCTAGAGGCAAAGCATTGAGAATCAATAGCTTCCTTAAAAGTTGATAAAACTGGAATTAGGCTGCAGCCACAAAAAAGAGTGAGTTCATGTCCTTTGCAGGGACATGGATGAAGTTGGAAGCCATCATTCTCAGCAAACTAATACAAGAACAGAAAACCAAATACTGCATGTTCTCACTCATAAGTGGGAGTTGAACAATGAGAACACATGAACACAGGGAAAGGAGCATTACACACTGGGGCCTGTCGGGAGGTGCAGGGGAAGGGGAGGAAGAGCATTAGTACAGGTACCTGGTGCATGCGGGCCTTAAAACCTGGATGACGGGTTGATAGCTGAAGCAAGCCACCATGGCACATGTATACCTATGTAGCAAACCTGCACATTCTACACATGTATCCCAGAACTTAAAGTAAAATAAAATAAAATAATTGGAATTAGGAAAAAAAAAAAAAAAGAAAGAAACCATCAAGTCAGTCACCATAGTGTGAGATATGTTGTCTTCTCCTCCAAAACTTATGTCCACCTGAAACCTCAGGATGTGACCTTATTTGGAGATAGAGTCTTTGTAGATGTAATTATAGATTTAGTTGAGATCATGCTGAACTAGGGTTGGCCCTAAATCCAATGAGAATACCCTCAAAAGTGATAGAAAAGGACAGAAGACGACACAGGGCAGGAGGTTGTGTGAAGACAGAGGCAGAGATTGGACTGAAACAGTCACAGGACAAGGCATGCATAGAGTTGCCATAAACTGAAACAGGCAAGAAAGGATTCTACTCCAGAGCCTTCGGAGGAAACGCAGTCCTGCCCACACCTTGATTTCTGTTTTCCAGTCTCCAAAAATGTGAGAGAATAAATTCCTGATGTCTTAAGACACCACCAAGTGTGTGACAATTTATTGCAGCAACCACGGTACAATAATACAGTGATTTTCTACAATATTTGCATGTGTTACGATGACTTCTACCAGCCACATTTTCTCTCTCGTATGCCCAAAATAAAGCTAAAGAGGAAAGGATGTCAGAGCCTCTTTCTGGGCCAGTTACCCTTTAAGAAGCTGGGTGGATTTAACCATGTTTCCTGCAAGTGACTATTGACCCTTGTTGTGCACTATTAGAGTAGACACTAACATGAAACAAGATTGGTTCCCGTGGGCCATGCTTCTTCCATAAATTTTATTCCTGACAAGAGGAAAAAGGCAGGATTACAATTGCAAGCGTTAGAATGGTCTGGGGAGACATCGTAGGAAACAATAAACATTATTTTAAAAAGCTTGAAGAGGAGAATTATCTACATCGAAACAGCGCTGCTTCTGCAGTAATGTTTCTCCCTTCCATTTAAGGACAGATACATTTTCCATGACAGCTCTTAATAGCGTCTACAGTTATTCACTGAACTTGCCCTTAAAATTACAAAGTAATAAAAGGATAATAGCATTTGACTGAGTATAGTGGATAGGTGGGCTTTCTTTAACAAAGTGGTCATTTCATTCCGCCTGTATCCCGGATTACCCGGTGAGGGTGCTCTATGTTTCAGGGACTGAGGAACAGCAGTCATGTATCTTTCATCTCTGAAATGCTATTGGACCCTTCATTTATTTATCCATAGAAAAGGGGAATATTTTTCTCATTAGAGAATACATCCATGTTAGCCAGGTTTAAATGAAAATAGTAAAACTCTGAGTCTGTTGGGTTGAATCATACAAATTGGCCAACATTCAGCCATGTTGAATCCAAAATGGCAACTATATAAATTGCAATATAAAATTATTTTTTACTTATTACTATTTAAACTATAATTACAATAGGGGGACTAATCTTAGAAACAAAATCTGGGGAGAAAGCATTCATTAGAAGCCTGTAACTATGGTTTAGGCATTAGAGAAAGGGAGGAGGCACAGTAGGGAATATAAACTGAAAGGCATGTTCTCCAACAGTCATTTCTCCACGTTTCAGACTGTCGACTTAAACATGAGTGAGTTCTGAATCCTGTCCACTTCTTTCTACCCCTACTGCCACTGTTTGGGCCCCTGGCCTGTGAGGAGTTGTCTAACAGTTTCTCCACATCCTCTTTAGGCGCCCTCTAATCCATTTTTTCTGCAGCTGTTAGAAGGAACTTTTCAAAGCATAAATCACAGAGATTAAGTCACCCCCTGCTTAAAGCCTATCAAGGGCTTCCCATTACTTTTGTGCAACTCCAAAGCACTTGCCCCAGCTTATGAAAGGCGGCATGACAGGGTCCCTGCCAACCTCACCCATGGCATCTCCTTCCTCTCCCTCCCCTTCTCCCGTGGTGTCCACTCCTCCAGCCTCACTGTCCTGCTCAGTTTCTGGATCACGCCCACCTCGGAGCTACCTTCAGTGCCGCAGCTCTCTTTGCATGTCTGGTTCCTTATTCTTCCAATTCCCTCTTCTTGTTTTCCCAATCCAGGACTGTCTCCCAGTAACATTTTTATCTATCACAGCACCCTGTTTATTCCTTAACATCCTTTTCCCAATGTGTTTATGTATGTGTATTTGAGTTTGGGTTACTTGCTTATTTGATTCCCTTCTACTGGTCTCTCCAGCAGAAGAGAATCTCCCAGAGGGCAGTTACCACGTCTGCTTCCCTCAACATGGGATACCTAGCGCCTAACACAGTGCCTAGCACAAGGTCAGCACTCAGAAGATGCATTTTTGTATGAATGAACAAATGATTTAAATTTAGGAAAATATATGCTGAAAAAAGACAGACTTTCTAAACCATGGGAGGGTATCTCGTACCACAGTAACAACGCGCCCAACTTGTTATCTGACGGCATGAAAGTGTTCATAGACATATGTATTCATACCTCTTCCTCTCACCACTCAAATCTTCAAACACTAAATACGCAAACAGTAATTAACTTCTTATTACATCGAACACAATGTGCAGTGTCACTCAAATCAGTTCAAAGCTTTAAAGAATCATTTTCTTTCATCACTATATCTTTCTTCTAGTGCATTATTTTACTGTTACAGATCTTTGTGTAGGAAGGCAAATTTTATGAGTTTCACCTCATATTCTCCATGTTAACTCATTAATTCTGTTAGGAATTCTTTATAATCATATTCATTGATCCAATCACGTTACTAATCTGATTATCAACCAGAATTTGTTTTGCCTTTTTTTTTTTAAAAAAAAAAAAAAGGTTTTCAGGTTGAAACTCATAATGGAAAAAATATCTAAAATAAAATATGCTTGCATATCTTTAGAAAGTAAGTTCCTGATCCCCTCACATAGGCCACTCATCCCCTTTCTCCTGAGTTCCTTTTTGTCTCTAAAGCAGGATGTAGCCACTTTTAAAAAATATATTAGATATCTGAATAAATATCAATCAAAAATATTTTAATAATAGAAGTAAATCCAGAAAGTATGCTTTAGCGTTCTAAATCACTTTTCACAAAATTTATTTTATTATCAAATTGTCTTCATTTTTCTCAATTAGTTGATGTATGAATCTAAGAAATATCATAAAATAACTGATATATCTTTGGTATGATCCAAACCTTTAATAAGTGAGAGAACACTAAACCAAGATTATAGTGTCATTTGCCAGCATTCATTTCTTAAGAATAAAGGTGAAACACAATATATTGTTTTATAAAGGTGAAATATAAATATAGTTTAGCTACCAAGACTAAATAAAAAGGAAGAAGATATGATGGAATATTCAGAAAGAGTGAAAACATAAACGTTTAGCATAATTAAATAAACTTCAATATAAAAGCTCCAATTCCAAAGGGTAAAATATCAGAAAACTCAAAGTGTATTCAGTCTCCCTATTAAAAAAAAAAAAAAAAAAAAAAATTCTTGTTTTGCATAATACGTAAGGGTCATAAAACAGGTTCTTCTCTTAGTAGCATGATTAGGGGAAATTCAGTTTCCCACCACTATCCAAAAATAGCTTTAAAAAATGGCATGGTCTTCAGAAGGTCAGTATTAAACTACATATAAGTAATGGTAACTAGAAGAGAAATGAGAAGCTGGGAGCCAAACTTTTTCAGTACATCAATAGAGAGCTCAGCTGGGCACAATGGGTCACGCCTGTAATCCCAACACTTTGGGAGGGCAAGGCCGGAGGACTGCTTGAGGCCAGGAGTTCCAGACCAGCCTTAGCAACATGGCAAGACTCCCTCTCTGCAAAAAAACTCTTTTAAAAAATGAGCTGGGCATGGTGGTGCACATCTGCAGTCCCAGCTACTCCGGAGACGGAGGTGAGAGGATCCCATGAGCCTGGGAGGTCAGGGCTGCAATGAGCCATGTTTGCACCACTGCACTCCAGTCTAGGCAGCAGAGTGAGACCCTATCTCAAAAGAAATGCATGGAGATTTGTTTTTCAGATTAGTTAATCGTCAAGATGTTAGGGAGATATCAAATGCACTAGAGATATGGTTTCAAGGAAAGCTGGAAAAGTCTACCACTCCTCAAGCAAACATTTAGGGCAGATATCACCATTTCATCATGGCAGCCTTTCCCATTGATCTGAGCTGTAATTTCAAAATCTTTCCACACAGGATTCTAGACCACAATTATGGATTGATTTGAACGCTTGGAAATATGGTACCAACTTTTATATCAGAGGAATGAGAGAGAGAAAGGATGGGTAGGGGTAGGAGAGAGTGAAGAACTATGTACATAGAGAGAAACCACCAAAGGATAAGAGAATGAAGAAAATATTGCTTTGGGGAAGTAGGGACAATGTATAAACTATTGAAAAGGAAATGAGATAACCCCAAAGATCAGCTTAGCATTATTCAACATTTCTTTGAGAAACAATGCTAGACATAAAAATGTAATTTGTTTCAAAAGATATGAATGATATTCCCACCAATAAAAGTAATAGCATAATGTCAATTTTTAAGATGTACAAATGCACAATACCTTTTATGTCTTTATAAGATTATTTGATTGGCAACATAGCTCTAGAAACCTAATGATTCACAAGTCAGATATTTCCTTTCCCTCAGCACCACTGCAGAAATTATAACAACATAATTGCCAACGACATTCTCATAAAATCATGGGCTAGATAATAATAATATAAATATTAAACGATCCTGTGGTACCAAAGTCATTAATACAAAATGGAGAAAAATTCTACATTAACTATGATGAAGAATTATATTAAATCAATTGAAAAAGCTGAAGTCAATTTTTAAGTTAAAAGTGATGCAGTCCTAATTTGAAATAAAATTTGTGAAATATTCCCATTTAAATCAATAATTAATTACAATACTTAGGGAGGAATAAAAATGAATGGTCTATTATATCATTTCTAGGATTCAAGATAATTAGAAAGCCTGATGTTAAGTGTCTATTACAGTACACTGAACAGTTATGTATGCTGACATCAAGTTAGATTACAACACTAGTCAATATCAGCACTAGGAATTAGTCAAAAATATCACTTAGAAGACTATCTGATGATCTCGTACAAACTTTGGACAAGTTGAAATCTTTTCCTTTATTTAAATTGTATAATAAGATTTCAAAATACCTGTATATTTATTAAATATATATATCCATTAAAGTAAATTCAAATTGTACATAGGTTTTTGTTTTCCTAAAACTGAAGTATTTTGAATATTTTCTCTGAAGAAAATCTTAAAAAGTAACATACTTTAAATGATCAGTTAAATCCCTGGAATTATGACTGGTAAGCAGTCAGCAACAACATGTATGTATCAGTAGATTGAATTAATGGGTGGATGGATGGAAGAAAGAATGAATGAAGCAGTGTGGTGTGGTGGAAAGTCATGATAATAGAAGTTAGGTGGCCTATATTCTAGTGCCACTTATGTAAGTAACCTTGTGGAATGACAATGAGAATGTCAGTGAAATCCATTGTACTTCAGTTTCTTCCTTTATGAAATTAGAAAATTGAGCTAGGTGATTTACGAGATTTCTGCCATTGCAATGATTCCATGACACATTCCCAGGCAGAAGGCAAGTCTTACTTTATAAATGCCCCAGTGAGAGATGTTGTCCACAAGCTCCTCTAACTAAGGCAACACAAACAATGCTCAATTCTTATTTCAGCGACCTGAATATGAGCTAATAGTCATCCTGGTCCTCTAGAAATCAGTTTGAAGAATAATTATGATTTAAAATTTGGCAAAGTAGACGATGCTTTCTGACAATCTTTCCCTCTTTTTGTGAAAGTGTAGAATATCCATCTCAAGTCAATAGCATCATAAACAACTCCACCCTAAATTATCTTAGTAAAGATTTTGCCTTGAGCAATGATACTATCAGTTTTGAGTAAGATCACAGTGTCCACTGTGTAGAGGAAATAAGACATCATAAACACTGAAGAATAGGATAAATCATAACCTCAGGTACACACACTTATTCTTGTATTCTTTGTCAATATATTTAATGTTTAATATGACAGCTTTATTTCAGTTTATTGTCCTTTAAAAAAATCCATTCAGTTTCTTACTAGCATGCAATCAATTAAGTCTTAAGACTGACTCACAATATATGCTTTCAGATTAAGAATTTAAAATGAGACACTGAAAATAAAATGTGGATCTTAAATAGTTTAGTAGAATGCCAGCCTCTGTGTGAAGAGATTTTAGGCCACTATCTGGAGTTACTCTAGACCACTCTCTACCTGGAGACAAATCAATGAGCATAGAGTCAGGGACCGATAAATATCTGCTGACTGAATAAATGTGCATGCCAATATTGCACGGGGTGCCTTTGCTAGAGTCAGTCTAAGACAATGAGTAAGAAAAGAGAAAAGCATAAAGAGGGAACAGGACAAAGAGAAGAAAAGTATAAGCATACAGTGCAGAGTATTAATATTACCAACAATTTGCCTGACCGCTTTTCCATGACAGTGGCACCCCAGTTCCCTTACCTATATCTAAAGACAGTGACTGGCTATTTTCCACACAATCATCTCTAGATACTGAACCCCATAAGGATTGCTGCGTCTGAGGCAAATCAAAATGCTCTTTCTAAACATTCAACAAGATTATCCTATAAGTTAAAAAAGAATTCCATTTCCTATTCTCTAGATCTTTGAAAACATGAAGAACAATTTAATGAGGAAGTTTCTCTTTACACATCACCCTGGGATGTATTCTAGAACATTTATATGGCCTTACCAATTCTTACATTAATACCTTTATTCCTTTTTTTATTATTATTATACTTTATGTTCTAGGATACACGTGACCAACATGCAGGTTACATATGTATACATGTGCCATGTTGGTGTGCTGCACCCATTAACTCGTCATTTACATCAGGTGTATCTCCTAAAGCTATCCCTCTCCCCTCCCCCAACCCCACAACAGGCCCCGGTGTGTGATGTTCCGCTTCCTGTGTCCAAGTGTTCTCATTGTTCAATTCCCACCTATGAGTGAGAACATGCAGTGTTTGGTTTTCTATTTTTGCGATAGTTTGCTCAGAATGATGGTTTCCAACTGCATCCATGTCCTTACAAAGGACATGAACTCATCCTTTTTTCTGGCTGCGTAGTATTCCATGGTGTATATGTGCCACATTTTCTTAATCCAGTCTATTACCAATGGACATTTGGGTTGGTTCCAAGTCTTTGCTATTGTGAATAGTGCTGCAATAAACATACGTGTGCATGTGTCTTTATTTCTAAATAAACCATAAATATCAGTGTATTCAGAATTTATCCTAAGTCTATTTTCCTGATATTCCTTGGTCATCAATGCATTTCAGTAAGTGGTTGCATAATTTCTATCTAGGTACCTATCAAATTCTGTCTTTATATGTCTCCTGCAATGGATTTTCCTATTTCTTAGGCTTCTAATTTAATTGGCTGAAATAATTTCTGTGATTTAAAACTTACTATATATTTTTCCATTTTTCTCATCAGCAACTTTTAATCTTGATAAGCCCAGACAATAAGAGATATTTTCTCCTGTATATTAAGAGCATAAATAAAATGCAAATACTACTTACCAGCATTTTCCCACTGAAAAAATACCATCCAGCATTGCCTTACCCCTGCTAAGAGATGAACAAAGAGAAACTTGCAGGGCTCTTTTTTTTTTGAGACAGAATTTAAGCTGTTCAACTATTCTATAACCCAAACCAACATTTATTGGCTGCTTCTCTAATTATTTAATCCCAGTATTTTTAAGGATGATAGCACCTCTTTGTTTCACTAATTAGACTGTATACCAATTTGTTATGGTTTATGAGAAGTATATGGGATTAATAAAGGTTACACATATTTATTTTCCCACTGCTTAAAAATCAGGTATAAGAGTATTTGAAAAAAAATGCAGCCACTGAACGTACAAGACAATCCATTTGGGTATTCTTTATGGTTTCACTGTATTCAATAGCATTTTATTAGGAGAGATTTCCTAGCCTATATAGTGAGGAATTTTAAAAAAAAAAAAAAAAGTGGCTTGGAAAGACTGCATTCTAGGTTCTCTAAATTTCAGGCATATATGAAATTATCAAAAATGACAATTCATCCCATGTATTTTGATTCTTTCACTTACTCTTCCTTCTCTTGTAAAAGTTAATGGTGCATATATAAGAAATCTACATGAATCTATTGGTATAATATGGATTAAAAATAGATTGTTCACTTATTTTCATCCATCTGCTTCTTTTAAGTTCTTAATAGATTTCTTATATGAATCAGTCCAACATTCCAGACATAATCAACTGAAACTACTAAGTATCATAATATTTAGGTACAAAAGTATTTATGATGTATAGCCTTGCTTTCAGATAATTCTCAGTCTGATATTATAGACAATAATTTGCTCACTATATAGGTCCTGGGATAAATGGAAAATTATGTAATATAGTCTGGGCTATGTAATCCTAGCTACTTAAGAAGCTGAGGTGGGAGGATTCCTCAAGCCCAGGAGAAAATACTGTCTCCTAGGGTGCATTATGGAAATTTGTAGGGGCTGACTCTACCTTGTAATACAGTTATTCTTGAGCTATATAATTTATTATATAAGTATATTTTAAAACTATTTTTTTCTTTATGCTAATTTTTTTTGTTGTTGTTTTGTTTTGTTTTGCTTTGAGATGGAGTTTTGCTTTGCCACCCAGGCTGAAGTGCAATGGCATGATCTCAGCTCACTGCAACTTCCGCCTCCTGGGTTCATGCGATTCTCCTGCCTCAGCCTCTGGAGTAGCTGGGATTACAGGCACCCACCACCACACCTGGCTAATTGTTGTATTCATAGTAGAGACAGGGTTTCATCATGATGACCAGGCTGGTCTCTAACTCCTGACCTCAGATGATCCACCCACCTTGGCCTCCCAAAGTGCTGGGATTACAAGCACGAGTCACTGCGCCCGGCTTCTTTATACTGATTTTTTAAAACAATAAGGATAGGTAAAGTCACATATCTAAGGATTTTATGTCAAGATAACAATAAATCATTACCAAATGTTTAATCTAAAAAGGACACTTTGGGTCTGGGGCTGAGA
Organism: Papio anubis; assembly: GCF_008728515.1. Lineage (NCBI taxonomy): Eukaryota > Metazoa > Chordata > Mammalia > Primates > Cercopithecidae > Papio > Papio anubis. The sequence continues at coordinate 71,873,714 of NC_044990.1, read as the reverse complement.
ACCACAAGTCTAGAGGGACAGACATGAAAACACATAAAAATACAGTATAACAAGTACTAAAATATCACCATATACAAAGTACCTTAGGGACACAAAACGGGGAGTAATTAACTGAGGAATTAAGAGTTGTGTTATATGGAAACTGGTCTTTGAAAGTGAGTGGGCATTTCCAGATGGAGCAGAGCAAAGGCCAGCCAATGCTGGAGGAAGAACAACAGAGGCACCATGTTGTCATAGAAGAAACACAGGGAGCAAACAATAGAGCCAGAGGATGTACTGAATATGTCAGTTTGGAGCTAGTGCCTTCTTTCATGCCAAGGGGTTTCATGCTTATCAACTGGGCATTAGGAAGCCATCAAGTAGCAGAATCATTTCTTTGGTCATTTCTGATTTCCAGAATATATAATTATGTACAATCCTTTGCCAGAATAATAATTACTAAAGTCTTAATACTTACATTTTGCTTACTATATTATTTCAAAGGCTTAGTCACTCTGCTACAGGCTTTTAAAATACCTTAGGATGTTCAAAGCAAGGCCATGATTTTGAATGCAAATAAAAAGCAAATTAGAAAAAGAAAGATTGGGCTTAAATCTACGGTGCTATTTCACAAATATTCACTTGAAAATGTTATTCCATAGGAAAACACAACCGATTTACTTGAATTAAAATAACCATTTGTATGATTAACTTTTCAAGTCTACCTCTTTATGTCCTTTGTAACAAAAGGTGCTTCTTTTGAAAAATAGACTTCAATTTGGAAGTTTCCCTATGAAATTATGTGGCAAACAAACATTCTCTTTTCTATAACATAAACGTGTTGTTTATCTCCTATTTTAAATAGAAGATTGGGGGTAAGATCATAACAGAGGATTTAAAATTGGGGTGTTCATCAGGAGATACACATGTAAGTATTTATTTGCATCAAACCAAACTGAAGTCAAGGAACTACAGCATTAACAAAAGAATTTTTCTCCCCTAGAACTGCTACTGGGGCACTGCTGCCAACAAGGAGGGCTCTAGAGTAGTGGACTTCTTTTTGTTTTATCATTGTTTTTCAAACAAGACCAACGTCCTTTCCACCGTGAACCTTCAAGTCAGGCTGACCCTCCCACCGACAAATCCCTCTAGGGTTCATAAAAGCAAGTTGTAAACTCTAAGAGTTGTCCAGTCTAGGGGATTGTGAAAGACGCTCTCCACCTTCTAGCCCCTTTCCTGACACTAAACCTTCTTGCACATGTGTCTCATCTCCAAGATGCAGAGTTTCATAACCTCTTTCATTTTATTCATTCCAAGTTTCTGTTCCTGACTTCTTGGACTTTCATACGGATGTGGTCTTAGGATGTCATGGGAGATTCACTTCAGTGCTCTGGTGTTTCTCTGGCCTATCTTTACCTTAAACATGAAGTACCCTCTGACACTCCAGAGCTATTGGGAAACACTCCTTTGTCTTTCTGCACTCGTAGCCAGGCTGAGTTTTGTGAACGAAGATTGTGTATGTGTGTACATTTGTACAACTATGCATTTGTACAACCATCTAAGTAAGAAATGAAAGTTAAGATAATTTGAAGGCAATATGTTAGAACATAAATTATTTAGTGGGAAAAAGAAAGAAAGGACAAAAATCAAATATTCTTCTAAAATATTAAATTAAAATTGCTTGCATATTTTCAGCAATTCATAATATAAGCCTTCACAGAATGATGCAGAAAATAACAGCTGTGCACATGAGAGTGTCTGGAAATGCTGGTCACAGCCAGTACATTTTATATATATATATCATTTATTGAGACTTCTCACAAAAAAAAGTGAACAAGAATATGTAAATATAGAAATTAAAGGATGGCTCAAACTGAAAAATGATATAAAAGTAAGTTTTCATACAGTTACTAACCACAGCATACAAGCCAAAATCACACAGTAATTAGGTCTGCAATTAAAGATGTCTAACCAACATTTACAAACATGGCGGGTGTTCTGTTCTTGCAAGCCTTGTCTATCTTAGTGTTAGAGCTCTGATGGTGTAGAGATGGCTATAACAAGCACAGACAAAGCAAAACAGAGGGCTTCACAGGAGTTCGATAACTGTGATACTATCCACTGTCTAGGGCAGTTTTTGATCAGAATTAACCTGCTTGATATTAATTATATAAACCCTGACTTTGTTTCACTATAAAGATGGAAAACCCAATGCTGAATGTGTTTTTGAAATTAATTTTCAATATCTAGTACTGTATTCACTCACTTTTATATGACTACATGTTTAAACTATGGATATTGTGAATAAAAGAGGCTGGGTTACGTGAGTTCACTGAAACCAGCCCATAATATCTTGACTTTTCCTAATTCTGGGGCCCAAAATAACAACATCCAAGATAGAGACTGATGTTCCATGAACGGGTCTCCTCTGACCTTGCTACTTCCACTCATGTTTAGACAACATTTGCAGGCAGCCTCAGGAGCACACCTCCAGCTTACTCCATGTCGTCTCTGTCTCAGCAAGCTCTCTCCCTCATCAAAACAAAAAAGTGTGAGATGCATGATCTATTGCACAACCAACCAACTGGACTCCGAGGTAGTCCACCACCATTTATTGATGTTATGCAAACAAATCTTTAAAGTTATTTTTATTTTTTAAAAAACCGTTATTTTTACTCTCAAGAATGAACAGAGAAGATCCTGAGATTCCTCCATTATATATTTTCCTCTTGCTTCAGGAAAGTTACAAATAGGGAAGAACCACCTTTCTGGCCTCCTCATTTTATCCAACTTCTGCAATCCATTGCAGGGAAGTCTTAAAATTAATTGGCCTGGCACAGGAAGCTGTCATGAAATCAGGGCCAAGGGAAGCAGGCAGAGCTGCCAGGAGTCCCTGCCCACTCTGTGGTCAGGTCCCTGTTCTTGTTGTACAGGTTGTCCAGCCAGAATGGCCACTGGGCAAAGGGTCCTCTGAAGCTGCTACCATTGGGAGGAGAATGAGAAGACTCATTCTTTCCTCTGGTTGTAAAACGGTGGCAGGAGTACACTGGAGAATTTATGGTGACCCGCATTCCCCTCTGCCATTGCATATGTCTGTGGGGAGTAGGGGAGAGAAGCGCCAGGAAGGCCCAGACCCACTTAGACAGCCATGTGCTAGCATTTAGCCACTCCACGACATCTGATAGTGAAGTACAGCTGAGGTTAAAAGAAATTCTGTTTCTGCAGATTGGAAAATACAAGTTCTTTAAGGAGTCCTCAATGTTGATGGAATAATCTCTCTCCCTCGCTTAGCTTTGCTGCGTAATTACATTACTGCACACAAAGGCATCATCTGCTTCACCTCGCTTAAAGCCATTGTTTTCTTTGGTCTTACGAGTTCCAAAAATAGACCCAGACTTTTAATGTCATTTACATCAAGAAGAATTAGGAAAATAATAATGTATGAATAATTAATTAGGCCTGATACCATATTGGAGAGGAGCTATTTTTAATTTACAAAGGCCAGGATAACATGGATTTCAAAAAGAGAAGTGGCACGAAGCAATTAAAGGGACAGACGGATGGAAGAACTGACTGCTTATCAATACCAACAGTTGCTAATTGGACTCCATGGTACTCCTCAACAACAGGATGATTAGAGATAAAATCAAAAACCAAAAGCATTATAACATGATTCATGTCTCAGGCCAAAGGATAAATTTTGAATAAGAATTTTTTTTTATTTATGGGAAGACTGAAATTTGGTATGAATTTATCTTTATCTTCAGCTTCATATACCAGCAATAAAATAAAAAATATGATTACCATATCCATACTTAGCTAATGAAGAAAACAGGTAGGGAGTAATTGCTACCATAGTAGTAATTGCTTAATTAGGTTTGTTTACCTATTTTTATTCAATCTATTTTGAAAATAAAGTAGAAGGACTTTTAAAGACATAGAATTATTAAAGATTGGTGATGCTAAATCCAAGTTTCCAAATATCTGCAAAGGCCACATCAGTAGTATTTACGCTAAGCCATGTCTTCTCTTGCTCTGCCCTTCTTATCTTCCCTTTCATGACTTAATATTACTTGTACTTATTCATTCGTATCTTGGATCACCCACACCCGCCACACAGGGAAAAGACTCTCTGTTGCAGGAGAGGATACCCTGTAAGAGAGGTAGATTTGTGAATCACCTTGCCACTCATCAACTTCCCAGCTGCGGCAAAGATGGGAGCCCATGTTTGAATGTGTGGAATGTTTTTAATCAGACCTCCTAATTCTACTTTTGGTTCTGCCCACCTGCTCCGCAATCCCTAGGGTTTTATTTACCATGCAGGGGTTAGAATAGATGGGTGTTTTCTGAAGTCTTTTTCAGATTGAAAGTTACTTATCTCAGAAGTCCCCGATTCTGTGTGTTACTGAAATCAGGGAAGAAACTTTAAAGATTGTTATCAGATTTCTTACTTGGACCCTCTGAATCAGAATCTCTATGTATAGCTACAGGAAACATTTTCTAAAAGATCCCTAGGTGATTCTGATGATCCACCAGATGTCCATTACTGTATGAGATCCCTAGATTATAAACCCATAAGGGTAGCAATTATATTTTATATAGAAATCACTATACAGGGCTCAGGACATCTGAGGCACTCAGTAATGTAACTGCGAACTGCTTGATAAATATCTGCTAAACAGAATTTGCACATTTTTTGTTTGTTACTGAGTTATATTAAAAGAAAGGAAATATAAAGGCAAAATGATTTGTTTATTTAACGTCATGTAATTAGCAACACACAAAACTGACCTCAGATTTAACTAGTCAGAGATATAATTCATAAATCAGGAAATAGCTATGTGATTAACATAAATTTGTTTACTTTATCCTATCTTTTGAATCATTCATCCTTGCAGGCATCGATTTTCGCATTCATTTTGTTAATCTGACCTATATTTTTGCTTTAAAGAGTATCATCACAGACGACACACTAATCTAAGTATAATGAAACCACAAGAGATGTATTCTCAAGGATTCAACATACAGGTCATTCTGATTTATTTTCATAAAGTCACTCTTTATACTTTCTGGGTTTGCTTGTTTGTTTTTCAGTTGCCAGAGGAATTAAAAGTCAAAATATAAACTGATGTAAATTTGCCTCTGAATTAGATCCCTGTTTAAGAGTTTAGCAACAATGTCAAACATGCCCTACCAGGAAGCTATTAATTCTGGAATCAGAGGCTCAGAATGAAGAAAGGCGGTTGTGTATTACTGTGCTTATTTCATTATGATCTGAAATGTGCTCCTTTGCATTTAAATGGACAGAAAAAGACCAAAGCATTAACTTGGGGTTCATTAAAAGTAGGCATAGCCTGTCCATTCATTACATTCACCCCAAAAATCTCCTCTGGTGAAAAACAAAATCACTAACACAAACAGCTGGGGTTGTGCGATGCCATGCTGCCTGAATACCATTGTTTGATAGGTTTAATGTCACTTTTGTACTATTATATACCACAGAGGGAGATGTGGAGTTGCATCCAGCAGGGTGGCTAACATTCTGTAGCTAATTGCTTGCTGCTCCATGACAGTGCTGAAGGAAAGATGACCCTGCATATGTCTCAGAAGGGAATAAGAAGATATTTTGTTTATAGTCACCCATCTGTCTGGTCACAACAGAATTACAAACAAATACAAACCACAGTTTAGTGTGTCCTTCAAGAACAATTTTCTCACTATATGGATTCTATCAGCTACCTCTCAGATACAAGCTAATAGACTCGGTTTAAATCTTGTTTACTAACAACAGTATGTCTGATATTGTAAAGCTTCAACCAAAACGAAGTCCTTCTAATAGACTCCATAATTGTATGGAAAACATTGCCTTGTAGGATAAAGGTTGAATTCATATTTTAAAAAATGAACAGGGGGAGGCAAAATGAAAAACCAAATGCCTACATTTAAATTCATCTGTGCTTGTTTTGGTTCTATGAATAAAGTAATAGAATGTACAATAACTTCCATCGGAAAGAATCTAAAATAATATCTACCCCATAACTCTCATTCTGTGGCTAAGTGAGGTACAAAGAGGTTAGATGGCAGTGAATTACAATCCAGATCTCCTGACACCTCTATATCAATAACAAGTAGATCCAGCTGAGAACCTGTTTCATTAATTTCTTCTCACTGGCACTCCAATCATTCTCAATGCTGAAATATTAATAGAGCCTTACAGACCCAGAGAGACTGGTTTGTAACAGCAAGACCAAGCAAACTCATAGCCAATAAACCATCTTCTCAAAAGAAGCAGGACCTTTGCCTCTCTTAAGATATCTGAAACTCTCTGCCTTGTTACTACAGATCTTTTTTAGATATTATATCTAACCTATTTACAAGCAATGTCTATGTACAAGTCACATCTCTACTATAAAGCCTCTTGTGTATAATAGGCATTTGGTACAGACACATATTGAAAAACGCAAGTATAAATGAATTAATGAAAGCAAAGTCCATCAGAGTCAAGCTAATCCCAAAGTATATCTTTTGTTCACCAAGTCAGAGATAGGCCAATTGAATAACCCAATAAGATGTATGTTTCACTAATGTGGGACTGATGCACCCTAAGACCCAAAGTTAAAACTGGCTAATTGGACAACGGAACAAAGGGAACACAGATCTCCAATGGTGGGCTCTGGTTTAATATGGATAAGGCTAACAATGAATTCTATGACATTAGATTTACCGAGGTCTCTATTCCTAAGAGTCTTTTTGTGCCCACACACAGAGGTGCCCCCATTAGCTTTTGTTTTTTTTTTTCAGGTCTGAGGAACTATGTGGCATTGTACTATATACTTCCCTACCTATCCACACTAGTGCTTTAGTTTCACTAATAGCCTTACTGCTTACCTGATACTGAATATGTTTACGTGTTTATTTGTTCATTGTCTGAACTCCTCACTAGAATGTAAGCTCCATGAGAGCACAGAAGTATTTGCCTTGTTCACCACGTGTACCTCAGTTCCTAGTACTTCACACATGTGTTAAAGGAATAAATCAGGCTGAAATGGTCCATTGCTAGGTGGAATTATAAGAAACTCTAAACAAAAATGCATTTTTTCTACGATTATACTTTATAACTTGCAAGATTCTTTCAGTTCATTTTTCCAGATCACCCAAATCATATTGTTTAATAAAATGAACCAATATTATCTCTCATTATTGCATTAATAGTTTACCTAAAATCTGAGCTAACTAGATTTGGCTGATGAAACCTATTTAATATAATCCTTTGTAATCGGCCAGGCGCAGTGGCTCAAGCCTGTAATCCCAGCACTTTGGGAGGCCGAGACGGGCGGACCACGAGGTCAGGAGATGGAGACCATCCTGGCTAACACGGTGAAACCCAGTCTCTACTAAAAAAATACAAAAAAACTAACTGGGCAAGGTGGCGGGCGCCTGTAGTCCCAGCTACTTGGGAGGCTGAGGCAGGAGAATGGCGTGAACCCAGGAGGCGGAGCTTGCAGTGAGCTGAGATCCGGCCTCTGCACTCCAGCCTGGGTGACTGAGCGAGACTCCGTCTCAAAAAAAATAATAATAATAATCCTTTGTAATCTCCCTGGTGTATGTGACACACTCTACGATGCCTACCTGAAGGCTATTCTACCCCCAACTCCTGCCAAGCTTCATCCTCAATCAAAATATTTCCCAAATCATTACACTATCTAGCCATAAACCTGATTCCAATGACCTTTGGGAAAATGTATATGGCAAAAACTGTGTTAAATTTCAACGTAGCTTTGAAAATCAGAACACAACATTTGTCATGACCATCCATATAGCTGTAGACTATGTTTGTCAACATTAACAAAAGTAAGAGATTATTTGTTTTCCAGTAGTGTTCTCCCAAATTATTTATTTTCACAAACTGTCTTTTCAATTTATCAAAAGGGTGAATCATTCTAATTGGCTATGGAAGCATGACAATATAATGGAAATAAATGTCATTGGTCTACATAAACATCCATGTACAAAGTATTGATCCATTCTCACTGTTTTCGAAAGGAGGAATTACAACACAGTGATACCTCCATGTGAAATATGTTTGATAAACGATAAACAAGATTATTCTTTGTTTTTACAGTAAAGGTTTGCCCACACTCTAAGTTAACCAGGTTTGACTATTTAAATTTATATAACATAATCCCTGGTAATTTGCCTGCTGTATGGGACAGGCTACATGGATGCTCACCCAATCTTCCCACCAGCCTCTTCCTCCATAACAGGTGCCCAAATTCCAAACTTAACAAAACCTGGATTCTTGAAGAAACCGTGGAACCCCTGAATTAACTGACCCTGGGACTTTGCTATATCTAGATTTCTGATTATTTAACAATAAACGTCCTTATTGAGTTTGATCTTCTGTACTTTAAACTGAGAAATCCAGCATTATTTTGCCCTTGCAGAAAGCATATAACAGTTTAAAATCAATGGTTCTAATGAGTTAATATACACTCCGGTAATGAGACTGTTTTATAAATCTGCCTTATTCAAGGAATAAAAGGGAAAAGTTCATGTTTTGTTTATGTTTGTTATGTTTGTGTTTATGTTTGTCATATATAAAGAATAGTGGCAGAAGGCTCTACTTCTTTATTGGAGGACTTCCCTGTTTGCACGAATTTTTAACATTTCCAGATAGTTCAAAACCCTTTACATTATCTGGAAACCCAAAGGGCATGCCAATTCTAGGATTTTAATTAAAAGTTTAAAAGGAGTTTTCATTTCAGTATGATGATAACTGTCTGGAATAATGAATGCAACATTGTACTCTGTCTCCTCCACAATTTAAAGGCATCTACCCATAAAGCTCTGGGCAGGAACGAAGAGCTACCAGAGAAAGACAGAATAATGTGTGTCATTTCAGTGAATTTGAAAAGTAGTTCCTTGCTGCTTTGGGGGGATGTCTACTGGCATTTTTAAAAATATAATAATGATACAATCTACATAATCACTTGTCAGTTAGCTTGAATACAGCAGGCCATGGAAAAAAACTGATGATTGGAAATACACTGTCTTGATAGATATGAATTTAATGATGATCATTTTAAAGCTAGAAATATTATATAAGTCGATTGAAGCTTTTGAACATTTCTTTTTATAGTTCTGGTATTTTCATTCCTCCTTATAGAGTACTGACAGTTTTCTCAAGTGACAAAAACGTTTAAACTGTTGCTTCAAATGCGGTTAAAACAATAGCAAATGTGAACAAACTCAGTATACTTTTGGGCTTCTAATTCTGCTCAAAGATTATCACCTATGAGTATTTTATTTATTAACAGCCTTACATGCTATGACCAGTAATAGTATTGTAATAAAACTAATAGACTATGCCGACAAAAACTCTGTTTTTTCTTTGCTTTTGAAAGGAAATAAAACAATGGAAGGCATAACAGAAAAGTTTTAAAAGTATCCTATTATTGATACATGAACATTTAGGATTGCTGTTTTCTTGATGTACTTATCCTTCAATATAGCCATTCCTACTTCCTTTAGATTAATGTTTCCATTGTATCTTTTCCCATTCTTTTATTTTTAACAAGTTTATTTATTGTAATTGCAGTGAATTTTTGCTGATGGCACAAAGTTGGATTATGCTTTTTAATCTATTCTCCCAATCTCTGGCTTTTCATCAATATATTAGTATATAGACCATTTATATTTAATGTGATTATTGATAATGTTAGAGCATAATCTGCAGTGTCAATGGAGACTACACGAGGAGCCCATACTTCTACCCTCACCCACCAGTAATAAGGTTCCCCTCTCTCTTCCCACTAGGGAGGTATGAGAGAATGTCTAGTAAAGAGTAAGCACTTCTGTCACCACTCAGCAGTAACAAGGACATCTCTCCTTTTACAGTGCCAGTGAAGGCCATATGGGGAGCCAGAAACCTCAATCACCATATATTATGCAAATATTAATCAAAGGAGAGTGCAAAGAGTCAGCAATGCTGAACCCACTGGGGAACTGGGAAACAGTCTGCAAACAGGTCCCATAAGAGTCTGAGGTACAGTAAATGCCTACAGATGGTATTTGCATAACTTTTCTTAGACTGTCCATTAACAACCATAAGTATAATAGCTTTGGTTGTTTGGGATGCTTTGCTAATTAAATAATTTTCTGATTCAGGTGTAGCTTGTTCCTTTATAACAATGAAAAGCTTGCAGAATTAATAAGTATACTACCAGTTACCTGCTTGTTGGTTCAAAGGTGCAGCACCATGTCTGCAGAATAAGAATGATTTGAGGGAAACTAAGCCGGGTTTCTGCTCAACTCCAGGCTGAAGTTAGAGTTCTGAGGAAAGACCAAGGTGCATATAAATGAAAACCATGTCTTGGAGGACACAAGAAAGGAAATTTTCAAGACCTTCCTTTTACAACCAAGCTCTTTAAGACAGCATACTATCATTTCAGTCTTCCTAATAAAAGTGCGGGGAGGGGAGGGGAGGGGAGGGGAAGGGAGGGGAGGGGAGGGGAAGGGAAGGGAGTAGGGAAGGAAGGGAGTAAGGAGGGAAGGGAGGGGAGGGGAAGGGAGAGGAAGGGAAGGGAGTAGGGAAGGGAGTAAGGAAGGGAAGGGAAGGGAGTAGGGAGGGAGGGAGGGAATTTTAATATTAGATAGAATAGACTCAGAGCAAAGAAAATTATTGAAGATAGAGAAGAACATTGCATAATGATAAAAGAACTAGCAATAAGACAAAGCAATCATAGATGTGTAAGCACCAAAAAGCAGCTACAAAAGTATTTGAAGCAAAAGGATAATAGAATGGGAAAATAAGCAATTCAATAATTACAGTTTGAGACTTTAACAAGCCTCTTTTAACAAGTGATAGAACATCCAGACAGAAAATAAGCAAGGATATAGAATAAATTAATAATATTATCAACTAAATGAACCGAAGTGACATTTACAGGATACCCAACAATGCAGATTACACATTCTTTTCAAGAGCTACAGAATATGTGCCAATATGGATTATATTATGGGTCATAAAACAATCCTCAACAAAGTTTTACAAATTAAATATATACAGAGTATATTCTGTAGCCACAATGGATTCAAACTAGAAATCAAGAATAGAAGGATAACAGAAAGAAATATCTCAACACCTGGAAACTAAGCAACACACTATTAAATAATCCATGGGTCAAAGAGGCAGCTAGTTGCAAGAGATATCAAAAATTACATTAACCTGAATTAAACTCAAAATAGAACATACAAAAAATTTGTAGCACACAGTTAAAACACCACTGAAAGGAAACACATGCGTTGAAAAAAGGGAAAGTCTCAAATCGGTTATCTAAGCACCCACTTCAAAAACCTAGAAAAAGGAGAGCAAAGTAAACCCAAAGAAGGCAAACAAAGGAGATAATAAAAAGCAGAAACCAATGAAATAGAAAACAGTAATGCAATAGAGAATTATCAATGAAACAAAATACTGAAATCTTTGGAAACAGCAAGAAAACACACAAACCTTTAGCAAAACTAACAATGATGAAAAGAGGTAAGACGAAAATAATGTCAAAAATGAAACTGGGGATAGTCCTTGCTTCTCTTTGTGATATTTCATCACTAGCATCAGAATAACTGTCACACAATTAATATTATTATTTAAGAAACAATTTTTTAAGGTAAGCTCTTTCTTACAGTAGGTATTCTGAATGTGCACCTGTTTTTCACCTAACTTCTGGAACTGCCATGTCAACCAAGCAATGACATGGTTTTTGGTGATTATAACATTTTAAGGTTGAAAAGCCTAAAGAGTAAATGAGCTTTGCATGTGTTGGGACTTGGTTTTGTAATCACCAGCACATTCCCAGCATTAAGAATAGTGTCCACTGTATCTCTAAGACAGTCAATATTTGCTGAATGAATAATTGAATGAATTAATAATTGCAAAGTGTACAAACCATGTAAGTTACAAAAACCAGAGTGGGAGTTTAGAATAAATGCTTGACTTACCTGATTTTAGTACAGATAAATTCATAAATCAGAGCAAAAAATCATAGAAGAGATATAAATTCTGGGAATGAAATCTGGCTTATGTATAAATATAGCATAAATTATTGCTCAAATTTTGAATGTCTTGTTGTGTTTCAAGTCTACCCAAATAAATGGATGGCAAATCATTGTAAATCTGCTCAATTTGAATGAGATTCTTTCCCCTAACACTCCCCAAAAAGTATTGCAGGACTTAACAAAAATAAACTGTAAACAAACTCAGCTTAGTGAAAAGTGGATAGAAATTTACAATAAAAAGATTGGAGAAATGCAGGGGGCTCGTTTTAGAAATTTAAATAATTTAATATAGTGATAATTTCTAGAAAGGAAATGGAGCTGCAATGAAGCATGCATGTCCTCTTCTACATTATCTGCAACACTGCATGTAATTTGCACACATTTAATTAAGTAATAAAACCCCTATCAGTAACATCAGGTTTGGAAATGTCATTGTTGATGACATGCCGCTCCATCAGGATTTGGTTGATTGTATTTTATTTTGTTAACATTAAACTACAAGGTATCTAAGGTACTGTCTAGCACTTCTATTTGCTTTCAAATATTTCTCAATTTAAGTAAAGTTTGTTGGGGTTTTTCCATGTAGAATATAATTTACAGACTGCTCTAAATACAATGCCCTACTAAAGAATGATTTTTTTAAAAAACTGAGATATATAAAGAAAGCATAATTACAAGAGGATTCAGTAGACCACAAACTGTGTTCTGCCCCATACAAATCAGGTTGACAATTTGACCAGAGATATATAGCGTATCTCTCACTCCACTACCTGGATTGTTTTTATGCTTGTTACAGAACCTTAGTAAAAGCATGTAAAATATGGCTATGAAACTAAAATCCTAAAGCCAGAGAATAGAACATGAACAATATTTTCTGCTAATATTTCATTCAACATGGGAAATATTTATTATATTTGGAACACTCTTTTTTCCCTGGAACTGAAAGAATCAGGGAAGAGCCAACACCCTCCATATTCCACAGGGAGATAGTGTCAGCTTAGTTCAGGAAGAAAGTTTGGTAGGAGTCTACCATGTAAAGTGATAGATGGCAGTACCATACACAGTCATCTGGTCCTTCAGAGATCACTTTCTCACTGCCAGAAGCACAGTAAGTGTTCCCCTAAAATAATTATGATAAATTTGCCCTAAAATTTGGGGTCTAATCTTCATTAAAACACATATGTACATATGGGGAGGGTATTTACATTAACAAATGTGACACTACTCTGAACCTCAGTTTCATTGTTGGGAATCAAGCATTTTGCCGCCTCTCTAGTTTATTGATTTAGGAGCTGTCATATTTCAAGCAGGTTGGCAAAGAATGATTATTTTTAAAACCCCTACAAGGCAATGTGATTGGTACTATGGAGCTGTTGTTAAGGCAAAATATCTGACTACCGTCATTGAAGAAGTAAGAAAGTGGGTGGGAAATGAGAGTTTGAGGATCTTATAAAGGACCTGCAAAACCAGGATGATCAAACTTGGCACATGACTAGATATTGGAGGGAATGAGCCAGGAGATTTCCACTGCCAGGAAGAGATACTGAAAAATGCCACGTACTTATATCAGGAAGAGTGTCAGGGAGAGTGGAAGACAAATCACGAGTTCCCTGTTTGAATGGGTAAACTTGCAGTTTACCGTGGGAACTTCTAAGGAAGATGTGCATCAGCCAGTCAAACATGCTGGTCCATGGCTTCAGAGAAAGGGCAGAAACTAGAGTTAAAGATATGAATGCTTTTCATTAACATGAGGGTGATGTGGAGGCAGAGAGAAAAATCAGTTCTAAATGAAGAAGATATAGAAAAAGAAGAACATGGAGCTACGACTATTACACTAGAAAACCAGTAGTGTGAAGGAGTAAGCCAAGGAAGAAGAACCAAAGACAAGATGGGGAGGATCCATAAATGAAGAGACAGTGGAGGTGAAGGTGTGCTGTATGCAATAATATGGAGTGTTTCAGAGAAACAGAGGAGAAGGAGAGCTAATATACCTTGATGTACTGCATGTTCAATCATATACAATTCCAGCTGGGCAAGATATGTAGTCTGACAATTTGGAGATATATATATCTATATATTTGGAGATATATATATACATACACAGATATAGATAGACAGACAGACAGGCAGGCAGACAGACAGACAGACAGATACATAGATAGATAGATAGATAGATAGATAGATAGATAGATAGATAGATTGATAGATAGATAGATTTGTGTACCTGACCCCACCACAAGGAGAACTGAGATATATGAAATTGTTTTAGAGATAATTCATTTATTTCAAACAAGGCTCACTCAGTTCACAGCTTTGACTATCCCATCACTGCTTATGGATTAAAAATAAGGGAAAAAATGTTCCTAAATGTCACACCACAGCAACATATAGCATCAACGACCAATCTTCAACAGAGGCTTTATTCACATGATAGTTCCTTCATGAAAAGTGAAAACACTAACATTGCTGTAGTGTTTTAAAAACTATTGACTCACCATGCACCATTGTGATTTTCTTACATCTCCTCTACATAGATAACATACATTCTCCATAAACTTTACTTTTCAGCTCTAATTGTGACACATGGTGACTAAACCAAAAATCATTTTCTTCTTCATTCACCAAGAATAATCTTTTTGACAATTTTATTGTTTATATTTACTAAGACACAAAACCTACTGACATTATTTTGTACTTATGAAACGTCTTGGTAGAGATACTAATACATTTTGCAGCCATTTAAAAAATAGTCATTCATCAGGATAATGTTGAATTTGGACTGTTCTGACCTCTCTTTTCACCTGAAAATTAATACTAGCACTGTTAGGCAGAAGTCAGTGGGGCGAGGGAATGTGGGAGACTCACATTTGTACTTGCTAAGCAATGCGTTTATTTAAAAAGAAGCAGGGTGCTTAAAATTTTAACAGCCACTTGAGTACTCCTTTAAGAAATATTTATTTAGGACAAAATGTACCACAGTTGTTTCCTGAAGATTAGTAAAGCAAGTTAGAACATTAGAAAATGACTTTTCCTATGTCAGACCTCAACTCAAACCCTTCTTTATCAGTAAGTCACTTCCAAACTCCCTCTATGAATAAGTTCAATCAATCTAACTCCAGCCATATTTATTTGGGATATAGTCAGTGCCTGACAGTATTCGAGTAGAACTCCATCTCATAGGCTTTTTTTTTTTAGTAAAAGTCACTAAGACAATATTTAATATATTTTGGCATCTTTCCTCTACAGTTATTTGGTCCTGATGTCATAGAAAAATGGATTTTCCCTCCATTACATTCTCACCTTGGATGGGTTTATAGCCCTTGATCAAAGAGACTCAATCACAGGTAATGTCTTTATGGGTACCAATACTGTAAGCAGATGGTAAAATGGATCTACCACTCAGAAATTCAAAAGCAAAGGGGGAGTTTGAGAAGAACCAAAACATGCTGGATAGACTTTGGAAGAATCCAGGGCAACTGAGAAATTCTCTCCAGGAAGAACTGGGCAGAGACAATCTGATGTTTGAGGAGCTGAGTGCTTCCACTGAGCTTGCACAGCAAGCACATGAGTTGTCCTCTGATTAGTTATTTGGAGTGGCATGTAGAGGTGAACTGGCAGAGATATGATAGAACTAATGAACCCCAAAACATACCCAGAGCATCCTGACAGCAGAGATTATGAAAGAGTTACCTTATTTATTACAAAACAAAGTTCTCCTTCCACTAATAATTCATCACTTATTGAGGCTGGAGACTTTGTATGATCATCCAGCCACAAGTGAAAGATTAACAACCGAGAGTAAACAAAACCGTTGCAATCCTGCAATTAACACCGAGAGTAAACAAAACCGTTGCAATCCTGCAAGTGAACAATCTGTCTTCTCTTGAAATTCTCCCAGTTGTGATTGTCTGCTTTGACTGCACTGACCCAGGGACTCTAGAAACTCCTTTTGCCCTTACTGAAGTCGAGTTTTTAAGGTCCAAGTTTTTTTCTGCTTAAACCCTACTGCTGTTCCTGTATCTTTCATTCATCTCTGTCTCTTAGCATTTGCAGTCTCACATCTCAGAATAGAATAGGAAGTACTCCTTCAAGCAGCAAAACCAGGATTCTTTTCCATTTTATTTTGTGCAATGTGCAAATACTATTTCTTTTTATGAATAGATGTACTAATAGTACCTGTTTATTATAGAAGATTTAGAAAATACAATTTTTTTTAAATTAAAAAAGAAAGGAAATATGTAATCTCTTGCAACCTGTATATAATGGCTATAAATGTCTGTTCTGTATCTTCTGAACATCTATGGCATGATGCTTATTTCTCTGGATAAGAAAGTTTTTATGCCCCAGGTTAAGTCCTACACTGCAGGACAGGGCAATATATCTCTTAGGGGTTTGTGGGAAGGAATTAGAGACAATGGCAGGGAAAACAGCCTGCCAGATGCTTCGTAACTTTTGTCTAATATTTTGGAAATGAGGTGGGAACAGGCAGAAGCAATGGGGTTTTCAACATTTTCTCTGTTTGAAACTCTGAGTGGGAAACTCATCTTGGTTCCTATGGCCTATGTATGGCAAGAAAGTTTCGGAGCTTCAAGCAAGCAGCAAGGAGAATCCGTAAGGTCTGAACTGTGACAGGAACCAAGGGCAGCTTGGTTAGGCATGGGCTACCTGAGCTGATGAACAAATGTAAACAGCAGTCAGATTTCAGGAGGCATCCACAGCACCAAGCAAGGGGTGGTCAGCAAGAGAGGGGTGTGTTTTGCAGATTTCAAAGAAAAAAAAAAAAAGCAAGTAAGATTCCACAGGACAGAATCAGACCAAACACTCCACAATAGATCCAGAGGCCTACACCCTAGAACTGAAGCACTGGCCACACAGTGCGGTCACAGAGTTAAGGGCTTCCACATCCTCACTAGAAGCCTCTAAGTCTGCCCGCAAACACAGATTTTTGGAAGGGAAGAAGGATAAAAATAACTGATCAGGAGTTGAACTTTGAGCGCATTGAATATATTTCTAACAGAAAGTGTATGGAAACCTAAAGCAACTTTGGAGGAGAAATAATCCACCAATAACTCATCAACATACATCAATCCAATCCCACTCCAACCATCACTACCAGTAAGGGCGGGGGGACTCAAAAAGAAATACGTCAATTATAGAAAACTTAAAAGATCCTATTTTGATACACATCTAATTTGTAGGCACTCACTTTTTTTATCTATACACACAGCACACAACAGAATTCTCACATTTCATAAATCCATTATATTTTTTCATAGGTTCTGGTATCCGTGAACCATACTAACTTTTGGGCTACAGTAAAATGATCTCTCATTGTGTATTGCTCTTTGTGCCTGCTTTTTGTGACATGCCTCTGTCACCTACTCACATGTCCAGTCTCAATCCCCGGACATCTCTCAGGGAGGCCAATGCCTGTTCCACCGCCTCTGACTCCTGGCTCCCATCTCCCTTGTCATCCACTTTCATTGCACAGATTGGCAGAGACACATTTCAGTCTGGTCTCTGAATCCATCTCACAACCTTATACTTGACTATTCCGATTCTCTAAGTGGTTTTCACTCTGGGGTTTCAACAAACCTTCTGGTCTCTACTTTCCGCTCAGTAGGGTACACTCTTTATCCTGTTCTGATGTTTTCAAATTGGAGGCAGTAGCTTCTGGAATGATGTTCTTTTACTGGCTCTCTCTAGGAACCAGACATTTTCTTTACAATCATGTTCCTGAGTTTCTCCTTTGAAAAAACTTTCATCTTCTGCCAATGACTTGGGGTAAAGAGTAAAAATTCCATGTTTAA
Source organism: Papio anubis (assembly GCF_008728515.1). NCBI lineage: Eukaryota > Metazoa > Chordata > Mammalia > Primates > Cercopithecidae > Papio > Papio anubis. The sequence continues at coordinate 71,855,871 of NC_044990.1, read as the reverse complement.
TACAGAAGCTGGGGAGGGTTAACAGCTTACATTCTGATGGTTTCTCTTCCAACATGTTTTAACTTTTTAAAATATGTTTTCTTTGCCTAATTATTTTGTTTATTCAAGATAGTAATGCACGGAGATTTCAAAAATGTTCAGATGATATGTCACACTGAACAGAATGATATAGTACAGAAAGACCCACATGCTCCATGTTTGCAGATTTACCTTGCCTTCCTCCAGGTAAATTACTGGCCAATAACCTCTGTCTCAGACTTTTCACATTATCTTGAAATATTTACTCTCATTAGCAGTCCCATTTTGAATTCATACCTCCAAAGCCTCAAAAACTTTTTCATGTTTCAAAAGCACTTTAAAATGTACTTAACTATATTTAAGTTCCACAAAAACCATAGTTTTAATCGTTTTCCCCAATTTTCCCCATTGCAGTTTGCACATTCAAGTATTGCACATATCAAATATGTATATTTATTATAAACACATACGTATACACATACAATTTTATTTTTCTAAGTAGATGTTATAACTTTCATCACTCAAAGCTTGTAATCACATGGATACACAGGCACAAAATGTACTATTACCCATTTTACAGATGAGGAAGCTGAGTAAAGAAGATTCTATGGCCTCCTTGAGGTAACAGAGCTAGTAGAATAAAGGTAATGCAATGTGATGACATAAGCAAAATCAATTAGTTATTATTGTTTTTTTCTACATGGATTCCTTTATTATAAGCATGGATTCCTTTCCAAGAAAAAGAATATTAGGTTAGGTGCAGTGGCTCATGCCTATAATCCTGGCACTTTGGGAAACCTAGGCTGGAGGATTGCTTCAGCCAAGGAATTTGAGACCAGCCTGGGAAACATGCTGAGACTCTAGGAGCTTGACAGACCTAACAATCACCTAAAACACTCTCCCCTATTAATCATCTATTACACAGTAACACACTGAACATCACAGGGAGTGGTAGATATGCCTGCAAAAATCAAAACCCCTGCTCTGAAGGCATTTTCACTCGCGCTGGAGCCGCTTACATAAAATGAATATATAGCTAAATTTATGTTCCCAAAAGATATGAATGAAAAAAAAAATACAGGAAAAAAATCTTCCAAAATTTTCTCTTTTGAGAAAAGCCAGGATGATTGGTATTAAAGGCTCAAGAGATGCAAATTTGATGACTGCATACTCCTACATGATAAAATTAGACATATTTGAATTACTTCAAGATGGGTTTTTCAATGTAGGCCTTTAGAGTCATGCTGCATAGGTTCAAATTCCCACTCCACTACTTAAGGGCAGTGGGACCTGTGGCTGGTTCCTTCATTTCATTGTGTCTCACTGTCCTCATCCATAAAAGGGGAAGACAGCCACCTCTTGGTATTGTAAGGATGAAATGAGAGAACATAAGAAGCATTTACAACAGTCTCCAGCACACTGTAAATACTCAGTAAATGTTAACGTTTTATTTTCCTTTAAGACAAGGTCTCACTGTGTCACCCGGGCTAGAGTACAGTGGTGCAGTCACAGCTCCCTGCAGCCTCGATCTCCCAGGCTCAAGAAATCATTCCACCTCAGCCTTGAGTAGCTGGGACTACAAGCATTCACCACCACACCCAGCTAATTTTTCATTTTCTGTAGAGATAGGGTCTTGCTATGTTGCCTATGCTGGTCTCTAACTCCTGAATGGAAGTGATCTTCCCGCCTTGGCACCCCAACATGCTGGGATTATAGCCATGAGCCACCGCACCCGGCCAATGTTAACTATTATCACAGAAATTGCAAGCATGGATTCCTTTCCAAGAAAAAGTATGTTCAATTATGCCATATCCCATGAGGCAGTCACCAACAGACCACTCGTAACCAGTCACTTCCTGGTTCTTCAAAGATACACGTGCATAAGACACCATCTATTCTCAGATAACACCAACATACAGTAGTCCATAGTCTAGTGTAACCAGAAGAAATGTGATATGTAATTATTTACACTGTTTTGAGACAGTCTGCTGCCCAGGCTGGAGTGCAGTGGCACAAACATGGCTCACTGCAGCCTCAATCTCCCAGACTCAAGCGATCCTCCAGCCTTAGCCTCCTGAGTAGCTGGGACCACAGGCACACACCACTATATTAGGCTAATTTTTTTTTTCCTTTTTTTGTAGAGATGGGGACTTGTCATATTGCTCAGGCTGATTTTGAGCTCCTGAGCTCAAGCAATTCACCCACCTCTGCTTCCAAAACATCACAGGCTTGAGCCACCATACCTGGCCAATTATTCACATTTTTAAAAATAGAAAATACTTATTTTGCCCAGAGAATAATGTGGTGCTAAAAGTGTTATCTATCCATGGAGATGGAGTCAAGCATTAAACAAATTAACTATTTTTCCCATCTCCTTTCTATTCACTGATAACTCAATAGCAGATAATAAAAACCAAATTTAATTATAGTTCCAATAAATGAAAAGGGGAAAAAAGTAAAACCAAAAGGTACATTTAAACAATTACAAAATGGAACAGTTTTATTCACCAATGCTGTTCATTTCAGATATCTTTTAAACTAAGCAAACATAACCTGCAGCAAATAAAAACCACCTAAGAGCAACTTAAAACTCCTACTTGCCCAGCTTGCAGAAATTCAGTGCACAATGAAGGTGATTCACTCTGTTTGAGGGAAACGGAATGACCTGTCTTGATTTTACAGTCACCACATTATCTACCAAATGGAGGAAACTGGGTTATACACTACAAAAAGCAGGAGGAAACTTACTTTCTTATTTCTTGCTGTTTTCCAAAAACTTCAGATTTGGAGCTGGCACTCAGAAGCCTGTATAGAGGATTCATTAAATTCTCCTAACACTGCTTGCTGATGTAGCCTGGTGACCCATGATCTCATGCACCAACTCAGTTCTATAGAGTAATCAGATACACATTTCATTCTTGCACCTGTATCCATCTCCCAACAAGTCAATTCCATGTACTGGTCTCAACACGATTACATTATTGACATTTCTCAGCTGAAAGGCTCCTGCAAATACCATCCAATTTTCTAGTTCTTTCTGAAAAGATCAAAAGATACACCTTGCATAGTAGACAAGAATTTACACTGATGGCTGTCTTTTGTCTTGAATACCAATGCTGCTGGCCATGTTTGCCTGGAGCTAACAGGTAAGTCTCTGTGATAACCAACTGCATTCAGTCAACTAGAGTGACTTTTACTGGACATAAAATATGTTTGTGCTTGCGAATGCTTTTTCAGCTTGAACAACCTTGAGGCAATGATCTTCAAGGCCTCCTAATTAGGGAGGTTGGCAATCAAATGAGGAACCTTGCCCTTGGTAATCAAACATATGTCATGCCTGAAAGGAAAATGCCTTCTTCACTGGATCATGGCTCACATTTATGGAAGAATTTGCTATTATAGGCACAAAGTCCGAATCTGTTTTCAACAGAGCTCTTGCTTGTTCCTTGTTCAAGGAAATTATCTTGAACTCTTGCTCTACTGGAGACAAAATAAGGGTGTCGTATCTTGGAATGTATTGCTAAAAGTCTGAGATTTCTTTTAATGAGCTAGAAGATTAATTATATGAATTCACCTAAATGGGTGATGTTATTTCATCCAGCTCCATTCATTATCTTGCAACAAATGAGGACCAAATCTCCTTCTGTACCTCTGGTCTCTCTGCAAAGGCCAAGATTATATTTAAAACTGGCTGTGGAAATTTCCTACTTGTACATGCCTCGGATACAATTGCAGGACTAAACTCCTCCTCCCCTTTAAACCAGGTCTTCCTCATGGTATCTCTATTTCCAGCTAAGACACCACCATTCTCTGAGTTCCCTGTGTTCAATATCACAGAGCCTCCATCCACTGCCCCAGTCCTATTTACTTGTCCCATAACCCAACCACTACCAAGGCCTATTTCTCACATCCTGCCATGTCTTTCTCCAATATTTCTCACATGCAACCCATACTTCCTTTTTCTTTCCCTTCCCCTATACCGTGTAGCACCACCCTGCCCCAGAACATCACCATTTCCACACTGGACTGCTACAACATCTCCCTGTTCCCCAGCTCCCACACAGAACCCCAGTCAATACACTGCTGCACAATTATTTTCTTAAAGCATAGTTCTAGTCCCATCACTTCTCTGGCGAAAGCCTTTCAAAACATTTGAGAGCCTCTGGAGTTAAGAAACACTTCACCTTGATAAAGGTGATTTCTTTGTCTGCCTATCCACATCCCAAAGTGTTCTATTGTGGATTTCTCCATGGGAGTTCATTTGCTCATTTGATGCAAACATCTAAATGCTCACTTTCCTTGACTTCTCTTCCTTACCTCCCAAAGTCTATTTATTCTTTAAGGCCAACCCAAATGCTGCCTTTTCCATAAAAACCCTTCCTGACTTGACCAGAATAATACAGCTGCCCTCTTTTTGAATGTATCACTTAGCTTATGTCACATCGTATTTAACCTAGTGTCATGTGTGTTCTTACCTTGTAGCCTCACAGTAGCACACACCTTTCACTTCTAAGTGACAGTCATACACATCGGCTGAAAATGGCTATTTATCCCCCTGATTTCAATGCTTTTATCTTGAGTACAATAAGTACTTATGTCAACTCAAATTATAAAGGAGAAGAGAAAACAAAAGGAGAAAAACAGGAGAGGAACGTTAATAGTTACCAAGTTATGGATAATGGCTGCTTATATTTTGAAGAGGATGAATTGCCTCTCCTGCCTGTAATCAACCTAAGGCCAGGTGGTGGAGTCAGTGACTCCTTATAGCTTCTGTAACATGCAAAGCTTTGTGAACAAAAGAGCTCATCAAGAATTACTTTGTAGATTTGTTGAATTGAATATAAAAGGGTTATCATTAATTGTTTGATAGATAAAAACACAGGAAGATTAAGCTGGTCCTGGGATTTCTCTTTCCTGGGAATTCCCACTTGCTTTTTAAGGCTCCCCTCCTGGGATCTCTTCGTCCCACTTGAAGTGAGTGGATTCTGTCCGCGCACAGCTGGACACAGAAATGCCAGGACAACCTTCTTCACAAATTGAAGGTCTTCAAAATATTTATTCTAACCAACCTTAGTTATTAAGCATAGAACACGTTATGATTTTTTTCTACCTTAAATGTACCAACAGAAGGCCTGTGCGGTGGCTCACGCCTGGAATCCCAGCACTTTGGGAGGCCAAGGCGGGCGGATCACGAGGTCAGGAGATCCAGACCATCGGATAAAACGGTGAAATCCCCGTCTCTACTTAAAATACAAATAAATAAATAAATAAATAAATAAATAAATAAATAAATAAAGAGCTAGGCGTGGTGGCGGGCGCCTGTAGTCCCAGCTCCTCGGGAGGCTGAGGTAGCAGAATGGCGGGAACCCGGGAGGCGGAGCTTGCAGTGAGCCGAGATCGCGCTATGGCGCTCCAGCCTGGGGAGTGCCTGGGGAACAGAGCGAGACTCCGTCTCAAAAAAAAAATAAAATAAAATAAAATAAAATAAAATCTACCAGCAGAAGCACTTCTTATTGTGACTTGTCTTTTAAATTATATTAAGGTGATCTTGGTAACGAAAATCTGAGGGTAGCAGTTTACCATGAACTACTCAGCCACCGACCAGTACATCGTCCTGTACTCCTAGTCGCCATTTTCCACGTGATAGCCATAACCAAATGTCACAGACCTGGGACCTTTACCCTAAATCCATGGGAAGTAAACTAATGGTCAAAGCAAACGAGCTTCCGATAAAGGCTTCGGGTTAGACTCCAGTGCATTTTTCTTGCTTCTTAGTTCTTGTCGGATTTTTAGAAAAATAGATCATAATACAGTAAATCTGATTTACTAAATCAGTTCCTTCGAAAACATCAAGAGTTCCACTGATTTCTCTCAGATTATCTATCAAAAAACACACCTTTGTGACTAAAGCTATTATTTAGGTAAAATATGCTTTCCTGGTAAAGATGTATATGAATTTTGTCAGAGACAGATGAGAAAGTACAGCAGGGAAAGTGAAAATGGTGAATATTTACATCCAAATAGCAAGGAGGGAACACTAAAGCAGTGAAAATGGCAAGGGTCATTAAACATAACAGCAAGGATTTCCACCCAACTTACCTATAGCACTTAGGTGAGTAATCATGAGTAAAAAAACCGATGACCCAGACAGCCGCACGTGCTGAAAAATTGCCTTCACCAAGGCATAAATCTAGGAGTCCAAAAAAATGCCAAGTAATATACTATCATAAAACAAGTGATTGTTCTTCATTTATCTACTGGTTTCTTCCTAAACACCTTCCCAATGCCTGGCTTTGTTGAGACAGTGCATTGAAGAGCTCAGAGTGTAATGGGTGAAACATGAGAGTCAACTGATAATTTCCTTAGAAGTTCCTGAGTTCTTTGATGCTCATCGAGGGACACCAGGACCCCACATGCTCCTAGTTATTATGCTACAAACATCACTTGGCACTCATTGTTAGTGTTCTTTTCTGGATGTCCCTCCACTTTCTGAGGCCCTGTTAGAGTGTTTCAGAATTCAGTCCTCAGATTCACTCTTTTCTGGCTACTCTTCCAGGTAAGGGCATCTAATCCCATGGCTTTCAAAACCATCATGATGTTAGCAGCTCCCAAATTACTTTATTGTATGCCTAAAGGCACCTCAAACCAAATTCTTGATTTCCAAGCCCTCCCAGAAACCCCTCATTTTCCTCTTTGGTAGTAAAAGGCACCTCCGTTTATCCTTCCCAAATTTCACACCCATATACAATACATCAGCAAATCATACTGTAAAGAAGTACATGCAATATCCCACCACTTGTTAACACCTTTGCCTAGACTCCCCTCTCCAAAACCACTCTCATCTCTTACGTATGCCAGTACTTCCCAAACTTGAATGTTGGTATAAATCACCTGGAGATAATGTCTGTTCCATGACCACAAACTAGAGTAGCAAGGAGCTAGAGATTCCTGCAAAAGCTTCCTAATTGTCTTCTTGATTTTATCTCTGCCCACTTTGTCTCCACCAAGTCTACTCATCTGCAGAGTAATCACAGCAATTGTATTTGCAATGTAAATCTGATTAAGACCCTCCCCTGCTCAGACACTCTGGAGATTTGCTATCTCACCTAGAATAAAATCTAAAGGGACTTAGGCCTTCCAGGATCTGGGAAATCTGGGACCTGCTTATCTGTCTATAAATTCTCCTCCTTCCACCTTCCCCCGCCCCCAACCCAGCCAAACTGATCCCCATGGTGTTTTTCAAATATGTCAAGCAGGCTCTCCCCTCATAGGATGCTAACTATGCCTGGAATGATTTTTCCCCAGACATCCGCATAATCTGCTCAATCACTTAAATTCAGCAAACCCAACTTGCACAACAAAATTCGTAAAATATAAATGGCCAGAATTCACTAAGCTAAATAAAATATCAATTTCAGTTGTTTGAAATGTTCGGTACTTCATATAAGAAATTGTAAACTACCATAATCTAAACATAACCTTAAACAATCCCATTGCTACATTAACAATAATTTATGACGTGTGTAGTGCTCAATTTTAAAAAGAATACATTTTTGTAAATAAAATTTTATTGGAATACTAATGCATCCATTCTTTAAAAGATAATTTACTAAGGTGAAATTCACACACCATGAAATTAGCCATAAGGTGAGCAATTCATTGGTGTTTCATAAATTCACCATGTTGTGCAACCATCACTTGTATTCACTTCCGAAATATTCTTACCACCTCAAAAGGAAACATCCCTTAATTACATTAAGTAATTACTCCCGATTTCCCCATCCTCCAATTCTTTGCCACCATTTAGTGGACTGTCAAAAATTGTGAAATTAAATAATTTACATTAGTTTTGCATGTTTCCTTTTATGCTGCCAGGAACAAATTCAAACCAGCAATTTGAATTTTTTCTGCTGAAAAATATCTGCTTCTAATAGATTTGAACACTAAATGTTATGCTTATCCTTTTTTTTTGTTTTTTTGTTTTTTTTTTGAGACGGAGTCTCGCTCTGTCGCCCAGGCTGGAGTGCAGTGGCCGGATCTCAGCTCACTGCAAGCTCCGCCTCCTGGGTTTACGCCATTCTCCTGCCTCAGCCTCCCGAGTAGCTGGGACTACAGGCGCCCGCCACCTCGCCCGGCTAGTTTTTTGTATTTTTTTTAGTAGAGACGGGGTTTCACTGTGTTAGCCAGGATGGTCTCGATCTCCTGACCTCGTGATCCGCCCGTCTCGGCCTCCCAAAGTGCTGGGATTACAGGCTTGAGCCACCGCGCCCGGCCGCTTATCCTTAATAATTACCTTTTAATTGTCATGGTTTTCAAATCCCAAGTGTTACTCAGAAAAGTGAAGACAAATGCAGCAGCTAACATAATCAAAGGTGGTTTCAATTAGAGATGGGCTTTTTGAGTTTTGTTTATATTTTTAATTTCTAAGCGCTATTTGCTTGACGTATAGTAATTGTACAAATTACGGAGTACTTAGTGCCATTTCCATACATATAATATATAGTCATCAGATCAGTGTAATTAGCATATCAAGCATCTCAATTGTCCATCTACCATTCTTTGTGTTGGGAACATTCAATATCCTCCTTCTTGCTATTTGAATCTATGTAATGTGCTTCTATCCTACAATGGTTTTGAACCCTAGAATTTATTCCTTCTTTCTAGCTGTAATTTTGTATCCTTTAACAACCCTCTCCCTGTCCCTGCCTTCCCCCTACCCTTCCCAGACTCTTTTTTGACAACTAAATCATGTTTAAAATAATCACCTTATAATTGTTATCATCCACTTTGCAGGGCAGCAAAATGTTCCCAAAATGTTACCCTACACATTTTATATTTTTATTTTACAGCAAAATGCCTGCGATATTAATCATTGAGAATATAATATTAGTTTGTTTAACTGCAACTACTAGTGTAAACAGGATAAAATTAATATTCCACCTGTTGGGAATGCTGTTTCTTGTTTATCAGACTAATTTAACATACTTGTATTTAAAATTTTTTAAGCATAATGCCACTATTTTATTATAGAAAATGTCTTTTTACTTTCTGTATCCAATTCTGCCCATACCAAGTATTACATTAAGACATGTGTTTATTACTGATGTTATACTTTATAAAAAAGAAGTTCCTGATTCAAATTTTCAGGGTTCAACTAATCGATTTATATGCTATATACCTGTGCCTCTGTGAATTTTTGTCTGTCTGTGTGTATGTGTGTGTGACTGTCATCATCTGAAAAGTTAAAAAAAAGAAAAGAATATATAAAACAAAACTCACAAATTAGTGAGACCCTTCTACCCTAAGGGATATATCAACATCAATCTGATGGACATAGTTGAATGGAAGGTGACTTAATATATCTTTAGTACTTGATCTAGCTTTTCTCATAAGGTTTATAGTCCAGATATATTTTGATCTACTTAAGATTCTCTGGGTCTTCATATAAAATATTATACAATGCAGCTGTGATTACTAATAGACCACAGTGATAAATGAACTTGGAAAATTCTTAAGATCATGAAATAATTTAGGCCCTTAAGGTCCAGATCACCTTGATATTTTAAAAATAGTGTAGGTTAGTGCTTTGTAATTATCTGTCCAAGCAAATTACTATGTACTTTAAAGGGTGTACTTCAGACTCTCTAACCAAAATATTTAATTGCCATAGCTACTAAGACACTTAAGAATTTATTTATTTATTTATTTATTTGAGATGGAGTCTTGCTCTGTCACCCAAGCTGGAGTGCAGTGGCATGATCTTGGCTCACTGCAACCTCCGCCTCCTGGGTTTAAGCAATTCTCCTGCCTCAGCCTCCTGAGTAGCTGGGACTAAAGGCGCCCGCCACCACACCAGGCTAATTTTTGTATTTTTAGTAGAGATGGGGTTTTGCCATATTGGCCAGGTTGGTCTCAAACTCCTGACTTCAAGTGATCCACCTGCCTTAGCCTTCCAAAGTGCTGGGGTTACAGGCGTGAGCCACTGCATCTGGCCAAGAATTTATTTTCTTTTAAAACCAAAATGATTTGATTACATTATATACCCATTTTACTTCCCTGGGATCAGCCTATTTCCACATCTCTTAAATGGACAAATAGAATAAATACTGTCTCAAAAGACTGTTGTGAAAATTAAAATAAAGCAAAAGTAAAAACACTATAACACATACAATTTCAAGAAAGCACTCATTTATATGACTTTTAATTTTTATCAGTTAGCATTTAACCCAATACTTGACATAAATTATAGGATGCCCTAATGGCCATTGAATATGATTCACTAATTAACATTTACATTTTATATTAGTTTGAATTCAAGTTGTCTTTGATTTTTGGCACAAATATATTGGCAACATTTTAGTATAAGGAAGGAAAAATTAAAACTGGTGTCTGATACAAGGAACATTAATATTAAAATGAGAAAGAAAGCCAAAACTCACTTGATTTAAAATATTTATTTTTCTATGTAGAGTGAAGAAGCATCTTTTAGTACTAGTGTAAATATTCTTAAAAGATTAATATATTTTAAAAATTTAACTGAAGCTTTCTAAATATGCTCCCTTAAAAGTTTTAAACTTTGGTATATCTCCAGATCAGAGATCTGAGACTATGTATCAGCCTACATAGTCAGCCTGGCAAATTAATCACACAGAGATTATATTAAAATAATCATCTAAAATGCATTTTCTAGGCATTACACATTTTTACACCCAACATTTAGTGTAGCCTGCAGAGAAAGAACTAACCTGTTTAATGAATAAGGCTTTTTAGAGTTTGTGCACAAAGCCTAATCATTTTTTCTGAAACTCATTAGTATTTAAAACAGGATAGATTCTTGAAAATCTTCATATCATGTCATCAGTGATACAACTTAGTTACTTTTACAGGGGGAAAAAAAGACTAACGTGTTCTGGGAGATGACAAAGATCAACAAACTCCTTAAATTTTGGCAAAAGATTCAAAGAACTTGTCAAATTAGTTCCTAATTCGAGAGCAGTTATCAGTGCACATTAGATATGACCTAATTCATTTCTCTTCTGAACTAGTAAAGACCAAATTATGTTGATAGCAAGAATATATCATATAGAGCAAAAGTAATGTTACATCTCGGCACATTATTCTTTCAAGGACTCAGACACGGCAAAACTGGGGCTAATGCTTTGATGGTGACTGACTGGAAGCATCTTTAAGCAGAATGTTATTTCAGACACAAAATGGTAACATTACTGACCTATATATTCTCTATGGAGGGGAAAAAAATCTCCCGTGTTTGTGACTCCACTCATTTATACTAAGCCTAAGGGAGGAAATAAAAAACCAAACTAAGAAGAAATGTGATTCCAGCTTCTATTCATTAAATTTGTATGGGCTTTCTTTGCTGTTAGTAGAAGAAAAAAAGTTAGTATGACAGAATGTATTATCCAACTGAGATCTGCTCAACTTTATATTTTTGCAGTCTATCAAAAGCATCACTAAAAGACAAAATCTTTCTCAAACTGCTTTGATCAGAAATGGAAAGAGCAGTTTTGCTTTTTGTCTCTGAAATTATTTCTGGATGCCACAGAGTAAAATGCTTGATCAAATCGTGTGAACAACACTAACATGGATCACAGTGCCTGATACTTAAATCAGAGGCAGGGTAACAATTAACCTCATCCTCTTCATCTGTGAACAAACTCTTTGCATACAAATAAATAATGCAAGTAAGAGGGCAGAAGGGTTAGAAAGACTGAAAAATGCAATGTAGATAATGAAGCCTACAATTATTACGTAATTGCAAAGGACTTTTATCTAATACAAAAATTCACAATCTACTTGGCAAGACATTGAAGGAGTTCCTTAATTCTCAAACTGGAGTCTCTTGTTTATAAGGATGTGTTACCAATGATGTTGATACTGTATATTAACTGGCAATTTACATCCAACTAGAAGAACAAACCACATACTAGTCATGTTGTTCAATTAGTACCTACATGCTGAAGAAAACACCACGGGGACTGTGGTTCACCTTCTTGGGCCCATAATACAAGGTTCTTTTTTGTATCCTTCACAAGAGAGTGTTTTCCACATTAAAAAGCATTATAAGAGAGGAAATAATTCCATGGTCATAAATGTCATGCAGTAGGGAATAAACTGTCAAGAGGCTTTACAACTGTAGGACATCTCATGATCTTTACTTGGGGAGGACATTGTACATCCTGCAAAATAGAACCTGAAGCTTTGCCCACACTGGTTTACTCCTGGGACTTTGCTTTTGCATGGTCCATCTCAGTATGACTCATGCTTCATAAAAATACTGGAAAGCCTGCCCTGCTGTCTTCCTCGGCAAGCTTTTGGGAGGACTCAGTCACTCAGAGCATTTACTACTTTCATATAATCACCTCTCATTGGAGTGAGCCTGGAGTGCATTGAAGACTTGTGTTATGATTATAAAACTAATAAATAAAGATCAAAGGTTGCAGGCTGCAGAATGCCACAGATTAAATTCTACAGTAGCAAGTGCACCATTTCTAAAGATGAAGAAAGGAAGACCTTCTATACTGGCTAGCACTTTTGTTTGGTTGGGCATGATATAGGAAGCATTAGACTCGATGTTGGGGCTTCGCTGTCATTCAGTAAGCATTGCTTCTCATCCCCTCTCATGACAAAAATAACAACTGAGAGAGCATTTCTTTGGTCACTGTAATACTGAAGACTTGGGGATAAAATGATTTCTCTCACCACATGTTTTATGATGGGACTATGCATTTCACATTAGACAGTATTGGCTAATTGGCTAATGTATTTGTAATATCTTGAAACATCAGGAAGATAACTTAAAAAAAAAATCTCACCACAAAACTTGAAGATGGTCAAGCATAAAGATGTTATTCCTTTCTGACCCAGTCAGGTTAGCGGAAATAATTCCAAACTTAGGCCAGTTATTTTGTGTAATGCAATGTAAGGTCATTTCATAAGTTAGTTCACTATTAAAGAATTTATTTTGTTCATACATACTTTTATAAAACTTTAGTGTGGAGTCTTACTTGGTTCAGTTTGATACTTCTGTAAATCTTCTCCCCTACATGTTCAAAAAGAACATCAATAAATGACTAAGATTTAATATCTATAAAATTTTGACCCTTCTTAGCTACAGTTCTTATCACCAGTGGAACATGTAGGATAATAAATTAGTTTTGATTTATCATTTATGTATGACCAATCAACCAAATGGATACATTGAAAGTATTAACAAAGTTGATAACATAACAATCTTATAGAAATAAACACACCTAGTTTATGATATTTTTATTTAGAAATTGTATCACTAAATGTATCTACATAATGCTTTACACTATCCAAAATTTTCAACAGAGCAATGCCTGAACTTTTCACAGCAAGTAAAGTCAAACTATGGAGCTAAAACCCATGTAGAAAACTGATGGTAGATTCAGCTTCCATTTTCTGTCCAGTTTTTGTCCTTTTTTCTCACCTCTTTCCTCACTGTCATTCTAATTCAGCAAAACATAGGTTCATGTATTCATTTATTCCACCCAGATTTATTCATACGCTGCTCTGGACACTGGGCCAACAAAGAGATGCACTTTCTACACTTGGGGACATAAAAGGCAAAAATATCATTCCCTGGAGCCCCTCACATCACAGGGAAACTGTCACCCGTAGTCTTGCAGACACTTACAGATCAGGTGAACATGAGAATAGGCATTTTAAAGCATGGAGAAGTCAACAGTAGTGCCACTTCAGTTTTCCTGGGAGCACCTGAAGTTTTATCTACTTGCTTACTGATTTCTTAATGGCTAGGAAGGATCTGGGCAATTATATACAGGAAACAAGTATTAATTCATTCAGCTTTACATTTACCCATTTATGCTTTACTGCACTACTTGCCTAATCACTCAGATTAGATGCTTAAAGAAGGGCATGAATGTAAATGGACATCATAGATGTCAAATTTGGTGTTTTTCATTCTTCAACCCTTCACCTTCTCTTTAAAACTTAATGGAAAAAAAAAAAATGAACAGAAGTTCTCCAACCACAAAGTACTTTGATCTACAGTGATTTACTTAGCAACAGTTCAGCTTCATTTGTGTGACACTAAAAGCAGTCATTCCATAAGGCTTTCTTAATCAACTAGTCCAGCAGCTTTCAATAAAGAGATTAACTACGGAATTTTAAAAGGGCATGCTGGTCAGTCCACTCTTATAAATTCCACATGAACCAGTCTTGCAAACTATGGTGAACTTTTCTTTACCTCACTGAAGAATTCTGTTACACACTTCAGATCTCGGCAAACATGCTGGAGAAATGCATAGTAAGCTTTTTATTCTTTAAGATATCTTGTACCAGAACATCACTTTAAAGTCAGACAAGATGTGGTAAAATTTAATAAAAGGTAGGTTTATCATAAACATTATCTTTAAAAGTTTAATGGTGAAAATACCAAAGAAAATCCATCATCAGCTAATTTTACCAACAAAATGGCCCTATTGCATGCATTATGGATTCATTGGGGTTTTGTGTGTATATGTGCGTGTATGAAACTCCATTGAATGACCCTGTTCCCTTTCTTTCAAAAGTTATGCCAATATATTACAAAATATATTAATATTCTTAATTTTGATGTGGAAAAGAGTTATGTGCATGCATTTTTTTAATTTTTAATTTTTTTTCATTCATTTAGTTTTTTTCCATGTGTCTGGTATGAGATGCTTTTTACTTGGGATGCAGATAGGCTCAGGCTCCCTGCTATGCTCCAAGTATAATATTACAATAGCAACAGCAATAATGATATCATCAACAACAAAAATAACCATAGTAACAAGAATACATGCCAGGTACTTGTGAGCTTCACATGTGTTATCTCACTGAATCCTTTTAACAACCCTCTGAAACAGTTTTTCTTTCAATTTGCAGGTGATCATCATAAGCCCCAGAGGGACTAACGGGCTTTCCTAAAGTCACACAATTAGAAAAGTGATAAGGCAAGGAGTTGAGAGTGCAGGTCTGACTCCAGACAGGATGTTCTGAAATCCAGCAAGCCCTCAACATTTTAATCACATATCCTTCTCAGTGAAATCATCTTGAGCATGCACTATCAATGGAAGCATTTTTATAATTATGTTCTTCTTTTACTATGCTAATATTTCATACACATTTTAAGGCATATAAAAATAGGAATAAAAAGGCATGACATCAACATAAATAGAATGAATTACCTTATGCATCCTCCACTGAGGCATATTGTCTCTAGTTTAAAAAAAAGTAGGGGTCTTCATTACTTTTCCTAAATTCCCTAGAAAATAGGCTTTTGTGATAAATGAAAGGCTTTTATAAGTTTACCATTAGCACTGAGAAAGTAAAGATGGCAATGATTAGCAATCCTGAGTGAGGCTGCTGGTCACTCTCACTCGACTCATTCATCTCAAAGTCACTGGTGGTAACCAGAAGAGCAATGAGGTGAAAATATCGCACAAAAGGCTCAGGGATTGTCAATCTTTTACAGTCCCAGCAATTATTGAATTAAATAGTCCTATTCAATAGTGGAAATAGGACATGGGAACAGAGCCACAAATGGATGGAGCAGGCTGTATAAAGAATAAGCCACAATATGGATCAAGAGAGCAGGGTTATAGAGGAGGTAATGGGGCTCAGAAACAATGTAACCTACTTTATTGATGAAACCAGAGACCTGGAAAATAGGGGCTGTCAGGCTAATCTTAGATTAACTGGCTGCCCTCAAGAGAGATAAGGAAGAAAACACTGACAGGTTTTGGAGAATTCAAAGGGAAACAATATAATCCAAGAAAAAGCCTGCCTTGGGATATGACAAGTCTACTAGCTTCTCTGAAGGCAGCCATGCTGAAGCTATACCTGGCCTCTTCCGGCCCTGCCCACTTGCAGGAAATGTCCCTCCTTGTGTTTATTTTCCACTCAGAAAACAAAGAGGCAGGGCCAGTTTGGCCACAGAAGAACAGCAAAGATGAAAAGGTTAGAAAGGCAGCATGATCCCTTTAGGGCTGGGAAGTAGGAAGTAGAGGAGGTGGGTTATTTCCACATTTTTCCCCGAAATGATTTTTTTTTTTTTACTGTTGCTGTTTAGATGGTAGTTAGATATCAAAATTTCAGTTAAAGTCATCAAATCCCAACTGGCAACATCCTATTTGTAAGGTACCCTGTTGACACTAAAGGAAATTTGAAGAGGGGACGTGGATAAATAGCTAGGATAAGAAGTTAGAAGTGAAATATCAAAAGAGAGGAAAAAGAAAATATGAGATCAAGGGATGTAGCATTAGGTAAGCATTTGAAATAAGCGTAATTTGTCACAGGTAGGGACTAGAGGAGTATAAAGGTAATTCCAAACAGAAAGAATCCAAAGAGCAAAGGTACAAAGGGTAGAAAATAAGGATATGTTAAAGAAATGTCAGGTAGTCTAATTCAATAAGCAAAGAGGGGTCTTCTCAGAGACTAAGGAATGACAATTCTATAGGAGATATTGTAGAGGCATTAAAAAGGTCTTCATATGCTGGGCTAACTAGTTGGAGGGCAATGGAAAAGGAATCTTTGAGTAATAAAATAAACATGATGCAAAAGGGGAAATAAATGCAAGAAAGAAATGTGTTGGCTTTTGAAACTATCTAAATACATTAATAACAGGCAGGTAACAGAGTTTTAGAATAATGGCTACTCATGTTGCTACTAATTAACAATGTTACTGGTGAGTATCTGGGGTACCACAAACCAGTTAGAAAATACTGGGCCTTTGCAATAAGAAATTTCAATGCTCACAGGCACAATGGTCTCTGGCCAAGAGCTGAACAGATGGGACCCTCTGCAAGCACAAGGAACACATGGGACTCAGCCGATCCAAATGAATGTGTTAAACTTGATCCATACACTATATCTCCTTGAGTTTGCCAGCCAAATTATTCCGGGTTATGTAAATGAACTGTCTTATCTTTGTGAAACCTTGCACTGTTTTGGAAAGCTAACCAAATTTATAGACATGCAGGTCAAATGCTGGGCAGTGCGGGGCGGGGGTGGAGGCAGGGGTTGTCATTATTTTGCGGTACTAAGGAACAACAAATACTGGATATATTTATTTACATATTTAGTGCATTGAGTAAAGATAAGGGAGACCTGCAAAAGAAAAAATACCCAGTGTGTATCAATGACTGAATTTGTGTCTACATCTGGGATAGGAAAAGTGATAAGACATTTTTAAGATTTCCAGCACTTATTTCCTTCCTGTGTGGATGTACTTCCAAGTGACAATATCATATCATAAACTCCAATGTCCATTTATATAAAACAATAGCATTGATCATTCCAGGAACATAATTTAGTAGGACTTTTCCTTAACTCCTCGCTATTATATTTAAGTTCCATCCTTATTTCCTCTCTTCCTGCTGCAATGTGTCATCCAGTTCCCCTCAGTAAGACCTGCCAATGCTAATGCCAACACATATCTCAAATCTACTCACTTCTCTTCATGACTGTTATCACAACACTAGTCCAACCCACCATCGTTTCTCTCCTAGCTTACTTCCAATAACTCCTATTGATATGGTTTGGCTGTTCCCCCACCCAAATCTCATCTTGAATGGTAGCTCCCATAATCCCCACGTGTTGTGGGAGGGACCTGATGGAGGTAATTCAATAATAGGGGAGGGTTTTTCCCATGCTGTTCTCATGATAGTACGTAAGTCTTAGGAGATCTCATGATTTCATAAAGGGCAGTTCTCCTGCACAAACTCCCTTGCCTGACGCCATGTAAGACGTGCGTTTGCTCCTCCTTCACCTTTTGCCATGATTGTGAGGCCTCTCCAGTCATGTGGAACTGTGAGTCCATTAAACCTCTTCTTTTAATTACCCAATCTCAGGTATTTCTTCATAGCGGTATAAAAATGGACTAATACACCTATGTTCTCCCAGTCTTCTATGGGTCTCCCAGTTTAACCCTGTGTCCCTAAGAACCTACATCAAAAATCTGCCCAACTCAATCCTAATCTCTCACCTTATAAAAAAAAATATTCAGCACTTTGGGAGGTCAAGGTGGGCAGATCACGAGGTCAGGAGATCAAGACCATCCTGGCTAACATGGTGAAACCCCATCTCTACTAAAAATACAAAAAATTGGCTGGGCGTGGTAGCGGGTGCCTATAGTCCCAGCTACTCAGGAAGCTGAGGCAGGAGAATGACATGACCCTTGGAGGCGGAGCTTGCAGTGAGCCGAGACTGGAACACTGTACTCCAGCCTGGGCGACCAAGGGAGACTCTGTCTCAAAATAAATTAAAAAAAAAAAAAAATATATATATATATATATATATATATGGATAAATGACTTAAAACCTGAAACCATAAAAATTCTCGAAGATAACATCAGAAAAAATCTTCTGGACATTCACTTAGGCAAATAATTCATGACTAAGACCCCAAAAACAAAACGAAACACTCAAAAATAAATAAGTGGGACCTAATTAAGCTAAAAAGCTTCTGGACAGCAAAAAAAACAAAAATTAATTTTTACAAACTACGCATCTGACAAAGGACTAGTATCCAGAATCTACAAGGAACTCAATCAAATCAGCAAGAATGAAACAAATAACCCCATCAAAAACTGAGCAAAGGACATGAATAGATACTTCTCAAAGAGGATGTACACAGCCATCAAACTTAGGAAAAAATG
This sequence comes from Papio anubis, assembly GCF_008728515.1. Lineage (NCBI taxonomy): Eukaryota > Metazoa > Chordata > Mammalia > Primates > Cercopithecidae > Papio > Papio anubis. The sequence goes on along the minus strand of NC_044990.1, from coordinate 71,837,167 downwards.
CTCAACATCACTAATCATCAGGGAAATGCAAATTTAAAACACAATGAGATACCACCTTACTCCTGCAACAATGGCGATTATTAAAAAGTCAAAAAACAATAGATGTTGGCATGGATGCAGTGAAAGGGAACACTTATACACTGCTGGTGAGAACCTAAACTAGTACAACCACTATGGAAAACAGTATAGAAATTCCTTAAAGAAAAAAAAGAACTACCATTCAATCCAGTGATCCCACTACTGGGTAACTACCCAAAAGAAGTCATTATATGAAAAAGACACATGCACACATATGTTTATGGCACACAATTCGCAATTGTAAAATATGGAACCTATAAGCCCATCAACTAACAAATGCATAAAGAAAATGTGGTATATATACACCATGGAATACTGCTCAGCCATAAAAAGGAATGAAATAATGTATTTTGCAGCAACTTGGATGGAGCTGGAGGTCATTATTTTAAGTGAAGTAACTCAGGAATGAATAACCAAATATTGTATGTTCTCATAAGTGGGAGCTAATGTATGAGGGTGCAAAGGACTCCAGGGGGAAATTTGGAGGGGGGTTGAGAGATAAAAGAGTAAATATCGGCTACAGTATCTAGTACTCAGGTGGTAGGTGCACTAAAATTACAGAAATCACTAAAGAACTTATCCATCTAGCCAAAAACCACGTGTAGCCCCAAAACTGTTGAAATAAAAAATAAAAAATAAATTAAAAATAAACAAATCTTCACAATGGTTCATAAGTCTTCTTCACTATGGTCCATAAGGGTATCATGATGAGGCCTATAGGCCTCCAACCTTATCCCCAAACTCCAGCTGCCATTCTTCTGCAGCTCACCTGACCCGATCTTCCTTGAGCATACCAAGCTCTCTCCCACTTAAGGACCTTTGCGCTTCCTTCCATCAGCTGAAATGATCAGCATCTTGCATGGTTGCCTCTTCATCCCATGCCTCACTTCCTCACTGCGGAGCTTTAGCACAGTACTCTGTGCATTTATTTCACTCATGATTATCCAAAATTACTTTCTCTGTCTTATTTAATTATCTGTTGTTTGTGTTTCTCAATTAAAATATAAGACCCATAAAAGTGCATTTGTCCCTAATATTATATCTCAAGAGCCTTGAAAATGCCCAACACATAACAGGTATTTAAAAAGAAAACTTTTGTTTTTGAATGGATGATTATTAACTAAACCATACATTAGCACACTTATCCCATAAACATTGTGCCTGATTGTAATGTGTCTAATTCTAGTTTTCCCACAGATATTTTAATACGATGACTCATTTACCCATTTAGATTAATATTCCTTTCGAAAGTAATTTTCTTAAACTCCCAACTTCATAAGTTATAAAAAGCAGAGCTTTATTGATATATGCCTGTGTTTCACTAAACATTCTTGCTTTTGAGTGTGCAGGACATTCTGGTTGTCATTTTAAGCCCGGGAAGCAGTTGGCACTAACAAGCAATACAAACAAGCATGAGTGTACAACTTGCAAAACCATTTTATTGAGCATTATGCAAAACTGACCAATCTTACAAGCACTAAAATTCATTCCACCCCTTACGGCCAATTCACTGTCAGTTCCTAACCTCAGTGTAGGCCTGGGGGCTCATGCATTCAACAATTATTGATTAAGTCACTACTGTGCACCAAGCACTGTCCATGGGACTGGGGACTGAACAAGAAATAAAGTCAGTGCTTACCCAACTGGAGCTTCTTAGATATTCAGGAGAAAGACAATAAATGAGCACTTGATGGTAAGTCTATGTGGTGCTTTTTTATAGAAGATGGTGTTTATTTCCACGCACAGAAAATACAGAGGAGAGCCATGATCATGAGAGGTTTTCAAAATATGGAATATAGGAAATTGTGGCATGACCCAGTCAATGTATGCAACAATAATCAGTAGGAATATTAAGATGGCTCCAGATATTTGAAAGACTTATCAGATAGAGAAGGAACAAATTTGTTCTGTATTTGCTTAAAGATGAGAACTAGGAACTAGTGACCCTCATGAGTCACTCTGCTAGGTATACAGAAGAATTTTCAAAAGAATCCCAAAGTGTAATGGGCTATTTCCAAGTGATTGTGAGCAAGCCTTTCATCACTGGAAACGTTCAAGATTAGAGCAGTGGTTCTCATCTTTGGGGCGTAAATGCCTTGACATCACCCAGCAAGTTTTAAGCTCTAAAACAGCACCAAGAATAGATGGGCTAGTTCCTCCAATTGCTCTCTCTGCCCTGTCAACACCACCTCCGCATCAATTTCAGAACCACTGAGGGAGCAGGAAGACGGAGGCAACCCATTCCCACAGTTAATCTCATGCTTTAAAAAAATATATTGATATAGTAAAATATTGGATGATATCTAATTCCTAATGGGGAATGTAAAATGCATTAAATAATAACATGCTAATAAAATTCAGAGGTAATCATTCATGGACAGTCACTAATGATGGTGATTAAGGAAGATGACTTTAGTTCAAACAAGCAAATGATTAAGCTTGAGAGTATAAAATGTTAAAGGGCCCTAATTAATAAAGTACCACATTTTTCTTCTCAGCCTACTTTCTAGAACATAAATATGTGAATCATCCTTCTAAGATACAGATGAATGACCTTTATATTCTAAAATCCAGCAAAGGCAGAAACCACTGCCTGGAAAACAAAGTGGGATTTCAAAAGGTCTACTGGAAATGGGTCAAAGATGTGTGTAACGAGACTTAGCGAGGGCACTAATCAGAACAAGATGTGGAGAAACTGATCAGGATGAAGAGAAAATCCAAACTTCCTGATTTTCTGGTCTGGCTGCCTGTCATAAATTTCAGTTCCATGTGAATCTTGTGGACTAAATTATTACAGTTGTAAGTCATCCTTAAGATCTACCTCTTCATTCTTCCTTTAGATCCACTCAGTCATCAGCTGCCGATGAATTATAATGCCCATATTCAACTCACCGGGGATGATGACTTTGCAGTGGGAATCACTCTTTTTGTTACTTGCTGATTTATATGTATAGAAGGGAAAAGGAAAAAGAAAACACATGAATCCAAATTCTAAAAATCAGTAGCTTCCTCAGGATGTTATAAAATATTAAAGTTTAATTTAGCAAAAAACGAACAAACAAAGAAGGATACTAGGGAGGCCTTTCCAAAGGGGTGCTCTACAGTTATTACGGGTAGCAACTGAAATTTAATTCCGCTGAGAATTTCACTCCATCTGAGGTTGCAGGCTGCAGTAGTGCATGGGGAGATGAAAGATCCATGAAGAAAAAGAAGGAAAACAGAACCTATAAACATCCACTCTTCCTGCTCCAAACTGTTCTCCATTTTCAGCCTTGGAAAACGTGACCAGAAGGGTAATGGAAACCCTGTGATCCTAAACTCCATTTATAAAAGAATCCGTTCTTTTTGTTAGCTGCAACATAAGCATCTCCATCAGAAAGGCAGGCATTCCGTTTGTGTGCTCCTTTTAGTGTCAAGGGTGTATTTGATGTCATTTCAGTCGATTTGATGCATTAGTTTTAGTTAGTAGCATATATTTTGGAATCAGAATACCTGCCTTCTTATTGAGGCTCTACCATATCCTGTCTATATGGCCTTAGACAAATTATTGAACCGCTTGTACCTTTGATTTTTTTTTTTTTTTTTTTTTTTTCATCTTTAAGTGAGGACAATGGCACCTAATAAGTAGGCTTGTTGTGAAAATTAAATGAGTAGATACATATAAAGCCCTCAGAACAGAGCCTGGTGCACAATAAGTACAATGTATGTGTTAATTAGCTGCAATAGTGGAACTGGAAGACTAGTATTAGGTAGCATATCAAGTTGTATAAAACCTTGAGTCAAATATGGCAATCTCATAATAAACATTCATAGAGTTATCATTCTTAGCTCATACCTTAGCCTCTATGATACACTCATGGCTAATATAATGCACTGAAAATCAAGCTAAACAAACTCAATAATTTCACAGCAAGTAGATATATCTATTTTACTTCTGGGATAAAGTGAATGGTTGAATCAGCATAACTCCACAGTTTTTAATTGACGAATTTTACCATTAATGGCCACTGGAACAGGACACTAACTATACTTTTCAGCTAATGGGATGGCTCCAGAGACCACACTGGACATTGCACAAACAACAACTGATGTGTGTTTTGGCATCATTAAAATAAAAGTTAACATGTTAAATACGGCAGAAAATCTTTGCATTGAAGGAGCTTTGACAGCATTTGTCAGCTTGAACATTTTATGGCAGCAGCACAGCTTGTTAACAGGCAATGAAAGACGGCTCTATTAAGCTCAGGGTGGTGCTGAAATTGTTTCATACAGCCCATACTCATTTTCCCTACCACCAAGTGAGGATGCCCATCGAGAAAGGCCATCACATACAGGAGGTCTCTGCAAGTCATCGGTATTAATTGTAATGAGGAAGACATTTTATTGCCACCCGGTGTTACAGTCTACCTAGTAACCCTCACAGCTGTTTTGATTAATACACGGACTTACATTAAAAAGAACTTGTGCTGCAATTTTACCTAACAGAGCTTCCTTTTTAAATTCCAAATAAAACAGCGCTTCCTACAAATTGAGGATGGACTGCATTGAAATCCATTGTTCAGAATTCAAAAGCCAGCCTTGAAGGAGGAGAATGGATAAAAGCATCCTGCCTTTCTGGAGTTAACAGGTCATCATTTTCATCAATAATCACTTCTTTTAATTAAAACTTAATTAATTTTTGGTGCTAAGTGAAACTCTGAACTACTGGAAGACATCCGAATCTGGGGGAACAATTATTGCTCCTATGAATATTATTATATAAGGGGAACCCTACCAGGGGAGGACAAAGAGAAACATCTGCAGGTGGAAGAAAGTCTCATCCACTATAATAATATGGCATGTCAAACATATTATGTGCAAAAACTTTTTACTCCACACATTTTACACAACCCTTCTACCAAGAGTAGCCACATAATCCAAACCTTTCCCAAAAAGGAACTTGATAAAATTCCATATAGTGCCAAGTGCAGAACAAGTTTGATTTTACAAGCCAACAACATTTTATCTGTTGATAAAAAGTGTTAAACACTTTTTTTATGATAATTTGAAGTGACTTCAACATAATTTGATTTCGATGGCTAACTATAAAATCTTATTATTTAGAGGAAGATTTAAATCTTTTTCATCATCAATTAACATTTTGTAAGCACACATTAAGTGCAAGGCACTGTATTATATGTTTTGTGCCTATTCTTAGGATAATAATTTCTCACTTTTTCCATAATAGAACTGCAAGGCAGTCTAAAAGATTTGTTTGCTGATAAATAATCAGAAAAAATATAAAGTAGTAGAAAGTTCCAGGAAGCAAAAAATGCACGTATGCTATAGGAAATGGCAGGCTTATTCAAAGGCAAAGGTCAGAAACTCAAATGCCCACAGGAACTTGGAAGGTCAGCAGGTACAAACTGGGCTAGGTATACTATTAGACAGAGGCAGGAAATCTCCCAAGGACTGAATCTGCAAGACCTACCTAAGGCATTCATGTTAGATAAGCTGACAATTATAAAAGAGGTCAGAGGACCTATTTGGCCTACAGTCCCCCAATCTTTACCATTATCACTCCTGACAGGTAGGGGCAGGAGCACTGAGTTCAATAAACCTGAATTTGAAGCTCGCCTCTATTAGGTATCACTTCTGTGATCTTTTACAAGTTATTTAGTCTTCCTAAGTTTCAGTTCCTTCCTCTTCAAAGTGAGGATGGTAACACATGTTTGCCTTGACAATGTTGTTGGGATACCCAAATGAAACACCATGAACGAAAGAACTTGGTAAACTGTAAAAGACTTCAATGATGTGAAGTGTATTATTATGATAATAAGCTAGAGAATTATATATAGTCAGCATCAACTAAGTATTAACTATTGTGTTAGCTATTTGTTACATTCTATAATGTAACAGGTATTTTTATGGTATACGACACACATTTCAGAAAGGATAATTGCATACACAACTAACTATAATCACCTGGAAAACTACCTATCTTCTAAATAATTAGCTATGCCATTGACATGGGGAATGGAAGTGATAACAAACTTGAGGAATGATTTTCAAGATGCATCAACACTTGGAAGAAACACTGCCCTGTGAAGGAAAGGGAGAAGTCTGTGGGACTAATTATTCATTTATTGTTGGCAATTTTATTTATTTTATTTGAGTTGCCAAATGACATTAAAGTAAAATATGTGATTTTCAAAGTTAATATCTGAAAATATTATAAGACTCAAAAATTATGTTAAAGGTTGGAATTAATTTTCTGTTCAAGTCTTTTACAAAAAATTCATAAACATTTATTAAAAGACATTTTAAAATATAAATAAATAATGACTTTATAGGTAAGTTTTCAGTGAAGAAGAATCAGTAGGCCAGGCACAGTGGCTCATGCCTGCAATTGCAACACTTGGGAGGCTGAGGCAGGCGAATCACCTGAGGTCAGGGTCAGGGTGAATCACCTGACTATCCTGGTCAACATGGTGAAACCACGTCTCTAGCAAAATTACAAAAATTAGCCGGACATGCTGGCACACACCTATAATCCCAACTACTCGGTAGGCTGAGTGAGCCAGGGGAATCGCTTGAACCCAGGAGGCAGAGGTTGCAGTGAGCTAAGATTGTACCACTGCACTCCAGTCTGGGCAACAGAGTGAGACTCTGTCTCAAAAACTAAATAAATAAGAAGAATCAATGTCAGAATGAAGTTGATTCTCCCCCAGATTTTTATATAGATTCAATATAATCTCAACCAAAATCTTAGCAGGAGTTTCTTGGACTTTGATTAGTCAATTCTATAACGTATATTGAAGAGTAAAGGGCCATGAAAAACCAGGACACTCCAGAAGAAGAACAAGGTAAGATTTTTATACTGAACTATAGTAATTAAAATTATGGACTTTTGCTACACATTCAGATAAAAAGACAAATAGAACAGAGTCCAGAAATAAACAGGCACATATAAGAAAAGTTTATTATAGAGCAGGCATCACAGATGGGTCAGGAACAGATGGACTAATCAATAAAGAGCAATGAAATTTTGTTGTCTATATAGAAATAAATGAAAAAGGATCTTAACTTCATAAACAATGTAAAAAGTCATAATTAAATACATTTGTGAACTTATGACAGGGAAGAATTTCCTAATCAACATGCACAAAAAAGCATGTATTATAAAAGAAACACACTGCATGATCTTATATTTTAAAAAGCCTAAAGACTACACCAAAAAACTGATAGAACTGATAAACAAATTCAGTAAAGTTGAGGGATACAAAATCAACATAGAACATTCAGTAGCATTTGGTGGTCTGGCGCACTGGCTCATGCCTGTAATCTCAGCACTTTGGGAGGCTGAGGTGGGAAGATCATTTGAGCCCAGGAGTTTGAGACCAGCCTGGGCAACATGGTGAAACCCCATCTCTACAAAAAATACAGAAATTTAACTGGGTATGGTGGCACGTGCCTTTAGTCTCAACTATAATACTTGGGAGGCTGAGGTGGGAGGATTGCTTGAGTCAGGAGGTAGAGGTGGCAGTGAGCTGAGATTGCACCAATGCACTCCAGCCTGGCAACAGAGTAAGACCCTGTCTCCAAAAAAAAAAAAAAAAATTCAATGGCATTTTTATATGCCAACAGCAAACAATCTGAAAAGGAAATCACGAAAGCAATCCCATTTACAATAGTTACAAAAAAATACAAAATATCTAGTAATATATTCAACCAAAGAGGTGAAACATCTACAATGAAAATTATAAAACACTGATGAAAAAAGGTAAAGATAACAAAAAAATGCAAGGATATTCTATGTTCATGGAATGGAGAAATTAATACCATTAAAATATCCATTCTACCTACCCAAAGTGATCTAAAGATTCAATGCAATCCCTATCAAAATACTAAGGACACTCTTCATAGAAACAGAGAAAAAAAAATCCTAAAATGCATACAGAATCATGAAAGACTTCAAATAGCCAAAGTAATCCTGAACAAAAGAATCTGGAGACATCACAGTACCTGAATTCAAAACATACTACAAAGCACTCACAACTAAAACATGATGGTAGTGGCATAAAAACAGACATATAGATCAATGGAACAGAATTGTAAACACAGAGATAAATCCACACATTTACAGCCAACTCATTTTCAACAAATGCATTAAGAAAATACATTGAGGTAACAACAGTCTTTTCAATAAATAGTTCTGGGAACACTGGATATCTATATGGAGAAGAATGAAACCCCCATGTCTCTCACTGTATACAAAAATCAAACCAAAATAAAATAAATAAATACATCAATGTAAGACCTAAAACTATGAAGCTACCGAAAAAAAATAATAACAACAAACAAACAAACAAACAAAAAAACTCTTCAGGACATAAATTTTTGAGGTAAGGTCTCAAAAGCACAGCTGACCAAAGCAAAATTGACAAATGGAGTTATATCAAGCTAAAAATCTTCTGCACAGCAAAGGAAACAGTCAACAGAATGAAGACATAACCTACAGAATGGGAGAAAAGATCTGCAAACTATCCATCTGGCGAGAGATTAATAACAAGAATATATATGGAATTCAAACCACTCGATAGCAAAAACATAAACACTCCAATTTTTTAAATGGGCAAATCATCAGAACAGACATTTCTCAAAAGACATAAAAATGGCCAGCAAGTATATGAAAAAATGCTCAACATCACTACTTCTCAGGGAAATGCAAATCAAAATCACAATAAGCAAATCTCACCCCAGTTAAAATGGCTATTATTAAAAAGACAAAAGATAAACACTGGCAAGGGAGCAGTGGAAAGAATTCCTACACACTGTTGCGTGGGAATGTAAGGTAGCACAGCCATCATGGAAAACAGCTACAGAGGTTCTGCAAAAAAAAAAAAAAAGAAAAATAGAAATACCATATTATCTAGCAATCCTATTGCTGGGTATGGATCCAAAAGAAAGGTAATCCATCTGTCGAGGAAATATCTGCATTCCCATGTTTATTGTTGCACTATTCACTACAGCTAAAATATGGAATCAACCAAGTTTTCATTAACGAATAAATGAATAAAGAAAATGTGGTATCTTTACACAACGGGGTATTATTCAGTCTTAAAAAAGAATGAACTCGTGTCATTTGCAAAAGGGATGATCTGGAGGACATCATGTTAAGTGAAATAAGCCAGGCAGAGAAAAACGAATATTGCATGTTATCACTTATATATGGGAGCTATAAAAATGGATCTCATAGAGGTAGCGAGTAGGATGGTGCCTACCAGAAGCTGGGGAGAGTAGAGGGGATAAGTGATAAAGAAAGGTTGGCTAATAGGTACAAAAATACAGTTAGATAGAATGAATAAGTTCTAGTGTTCATTAGTGCAGTACAGTGACTACAGTTAACAGTAATCTATTGTATATTTCAAAATAGTTAAAAGAGATGAAGAGATGTGACACGTTCCCAGTATAAAGAAATGATAAATGTTTGAGGTGATGGGCATCCCATTACCCTGATTTTATTGCTACACATTATATGAATGTATCAAAATATCACGTGTACTCCATAAATATGTACAATTGTGTATCAAGTAAAAAGGGACAGATTAATTTGAATGTGATTACATTATATTAATAATAACTTCTTAGTATACATGAATAGAATGAAAAGAAAAGCCACAAGCTGAGATATTTCTGATGTAAAACACAAACTAAAATTCACATTCACAATATGTTAAGTGCCAGAAGTCAATAAAATAGATAAAAACTGAGGAGTAAAATATTTATAAACGAACAAGAATTTTTCATTTTCAGGGAAGTAAATATAGTAACCTCCAAACACTTTACACTTAACACACTGGCAAAAATGTAAGACTATATCATCCACTACTAGGTGATGCACAAATTGGAACAACCACTTTGGAAAATAGTTTGGCATTTTGTAGTAAGATTAAACATGTATTATCTTATGATCCCGCAATTCCAATCCAACATTTGAACCCTAAAAATAACTCCTAAATGTCTTATCTAAGATATTCACAAAAATACCCATAAAAGTGGTATTCATGTTATCAAAAATAGAAGAAAAATAACTTCTATTCCCACCACAGGTATAATCAATAAATGAATTGTGGTATATTCATTTAACGAAATACTGCAGAGCTGATAAAATGAGTACACTATAACGACAGACATCAGCATGACTGAATATAACATACTATTATTGCACGTACTTTTAAAAATAATTAAATATAGTTATAAAAAGTTCAAAAAGAGGCAAAACTAACAGAATATTGTTTTTGGATACATACTTAGGTAGCAAAGGCATGAATAAAAGCATGGAAGGGATTTACACAAAATTCCATATGGTGCTTACCTCCATAAAGTAGTAAAGGGGGAGGTGGTCAGGGAGGGGCACAGGATGCTTATAAGATTCTGATAATGTCCGCTTTCTTAACCAGCAAACACTGAAGTACACAGTGTTTCCTTTATTATTACTGTGTAAACTGTACATACACATTGTCCCGTATGTATATGATAAATTTAAAAATAAACACTTTTTAAAGAAGAAATTATTGCCAAAGTATGTAAGGTTGTAGAAAATGAAATTACTCAAACAGCTAGTTGGATAGAGCATATTTTGAAGCAGCAGGGTAAACTGATAGAGTTTACCCCAGGTGGTAAAGGACAAAAACTATGAGTTACAACTGCATTCCTTCATGAAACTTAATAACAAATGACAGAAAAAAAGATGAAAAAACAATGCTTCAGGGGAAAATATGTTTTAAAATATCTTCCATATTAGAAATATGTCAATTCTCCAGATATGCATATGCTTATATTAGAAGATAAAAAACAAATATACTTGCTCCAAAAGGTGAAAGAAATCAACTATTTCTCAGGTAAACTATATCCATAGCTAACCTTTTTCAAATTGATGAATCATACTCTACCATACTTCTTAAGAAAGAGAGCCAAAGGGCATCATTTTTTAAAAACACATATTTAGAAATATAATAGAAAGAGGAAAATTTCAATTTGGAAGATGTCAGTGAGAATGGATAATTTTCATTTACACAAAAGATAAGTAAAATTCCTTTCAAAGGACGGAAATGATGGATATATAATTAAACTTGGCTACTTAGTACCTAATAAAAATGGAGTATGAGTATCTTTAGCAAGAAAGAAAAAAGGAGGAAGAGAGAAGGAAGGAACTTCAAAGTACACCTCTCATCATTAGCAGAACACAACATCCTAGAGAATAAAAAATAAGACTGAAACAAAGCCAAAAAATCCAATCCCCAAATAGAGCCCCCAAAGACCTCCTGGAAATACAGTGAGCATATGAATCCCATCAAATAGTTATTAGTGCTACATTCATCTGTCCATTAAGCAAACATGATTATTTCCCCTTTACATTTATGGTGAGGCTTATGATAATCAGGCTACTTCCAAAAGTCTACAGCCAAAAAAACTGATAGAACTGTAAGAAGATACGATATTAGGATGCAAAATTTTATTTGCATGTCAGTCATTTTGTTGGGATTTGTGCATGATTAGAAATAAAAGATTATATCTATGTGTTGAAAGAAGCCAGCAGAGACAGAAGAATGAAAGATGAAAGAGAATTTTTATTTGATAAGGCAAATGTTGGAATGAGGAGGTGGGAGGCAATAGAATCGAGATCAGCCACTGGTGGGAAGAAAGGAGCGGGGGTACGCAAGTGAGAAAATGCTGGGTGGTAAGTTAAATAAGACCAAGTAAATCTTCATGATAAGGCAGTGATTTTCAGCGTATGAGGTAGCAGCCTCATAGGGAGCACTTGTAAATCTGCAAAAGCTCTTTTTTTTTGAAACAGAGTCTCACTCTGCACCCGGGCTGGAGTACAGTAGCACTATCATGACTCACTGCAGCCTCAACCTCCACACTCAAGCAATGATCCTACCTTAGCCTCCCACATAGCTATGACTACAGGCACAAACCACACTACCACGTCTAGCTTTTTATGTTATTTATTTTTTATTTTTTTATTTTTTTGGTAGAGACGACATCTTGCCATGCTGCCCAGGCTAGTCTCAAACTCCTGGGCTCAAGCAGTCCTCCTACCCTGGCCTCCCAAAGTGCTGGCATTATAAGTATGAGCCACTGTACCCAACCAAGAGTGTTGCTGATGATCACCATGAACAGTAGGCTCTACTATTAATAGTACTCAGTGAGTAGAAACCTAAGATACAGAACATCCAAGGAAATGCAAGACATTCTTGCACAGTGAGGAGTTACTTCACCCCAAATGCAAAATGCATCCATGTATATACTATGAGCTTTTCTCTTCCTTTATGTTCATGCTGACTTTGGTCTTTATTCTTGTTCAATATGAAAATTAAAGTACAACTTCCAAGACTTGTAAAACGTCCACCTGTGAAGTGAATAACTTTACTATTAATAAATGTAACATGATCTAAGTCTTCTTGAATTTCCTTAAATAACGAATTTATTTATAATTTCCTTTTCTTACACATTTAAATGTTATGAATCCTTTGCAACAAAGTTTGTTGTTGTTGTTGTTGTTGTTGTTGTTGTTCATCCATTTATTTGTTGGGCTTAAGGTAATGGAGAAAAAGGAAAAAACAGACCATGATGTTTGATGGACACGTAACACTATGGAACTCATTTCCATTTAAACTTGTGGTGTTTCAGGGAGAAGCCTGGAAGACTACAATAAGGGACCTCAAAAAACATCAACAGCATACTCCACTCTTCCTGCAAGACTAGTGATCCAGGCTCTCCACGTTTTAAACCACTGTTCACCATTAACTACTGAAAGAGAGACTATTTACTTATAAAGTCAAATCTTAGATTTAGGAGATAACATAAATCCCTATTAGCTATCAAAACCTTTTTAAATAACCAACACAACTTTTTACATTGCAGCTGATCAACAGAGCCAGAAGTAGGGAGATAGTGTTTACATAGTAACCAACTCTGTTTTTAATTGAATTGTAAAGGAAAAAAATTAAGCTTTTACATAGTTATGAACATTTTAATTCATTAGTGATTTATAATACTTGCCAATAGTGACGAGTTCACTGGCTTTTACAAGCTGTTGCCTAAATGCCATAAATTATTTTGTTTGTAGTTAGGATCAGAATCAGAAGGGAAAGGAAAAAAATGTTTTCTGTGGGCAGTTAGGTTTACCACAAAACCTAGGGAATCTGAGTGCCTGAGTTTCTCTGGGGCCAATGTATTAAGTGCAATAAACAAACTCTTCAATAGCTACTTTTAGCTAGGATTTCTCAAGGTCCAAAGTTTAATCTAGGTTACCAAGAGAGGAAATTTTACAAGTGATTTTACTCAAGATAATTCATAACGATTTTCTCTGATGTTTAAAAACACACAGATCCAACAACCTCACCCTGGTCTTTGACCTATGTAAGGATATCAGAATCTGCAGCCCTGAGTTCTAAACTGATGGCTTGAACTGGCAGGAGTCTACCTCCTGGCGTTTTAATGCTATCAACAAAAACTGTAGATGTACTTGGTCAACTTTTGAGGGAAGATTCCTAAGTTTTCCAGTATTACACAGTCTTTCTATAATACGAATCCAGCAATTAATAAATACATGGCAAATAAACATATCTCATTTTTGCCATAATAGTTCATAGATTCTCGCTAGTGACTGGGTTAATTTCAAATTTTGATATTTACCTCAGTCTGAGTGACTTTTTTTTTTTTTAATTGAGACAAGGTCTTGCTGTTTCACCCAGGCTGGAGTGCAGTGGTGTGATCACAGCTCACTGTAGCCTTGACCTCCTGGGCTCAGTTGATCCTCCCACCTCAGTCTCCTAAGTAACTGCAACTACGTATGTATGCCACCACACCAGGCTAATTTTTTGTATATCTTGTAGAGACAGGGTTTTACCATGTTGCCCAGGCTGGTCTTGAACTCCTGGGCTCAAGCTATCCTCCTGCCTCAGCCTTCCAAAATACTAAGATTACAGGAGTGAGCCACTGCACTCATTCCTGAGTGACATTTTTTGAGCAAAAACATAAAGACAAACAACCAAGGTAATCCCTACAGACTGTAGCTAATTATTTTGTTTGTTCTTTAGAATATAACACACACATACACATATGTTCTCTCACAAATATTACTGGAGAAACAAGAGTTTTCTAGTGTCTAATCTATAAAAGTAAAGTACATGAGTAGCTATAAACATCATGCATTTAAGTGTTCCTGGGAATTTGCTTTATGTCTTCATGTATTTTCTTGAGGTAGAAAAGTACAAAAAAGTCAAACTTACTAGAATCATGCTAGAGAAAGAAAATACTTAACAGTTTGGAAGGAATAAGAATATGTAATAGTTAACAAAAAATATAAAACCAAAATGGTCATTTTTTAAAAGTTGTTTTTTATATTTACATACTTCCTCGAAGCTCTGCATTATCTTCCCGGAATCTGAGGAGTCGGTTCTACAGAGAGTGTCTGAGTCTTTTGTTAAGACATTGACCTTTCATTTTCCCACCAATTTCAAGTCTGAAAATTTAGAAAGCTTAAAATAAGAGTTTAACATTTTATCAAACATTTGCATTTCATGCCATTAGCTAAGACACTTATTCAGTTTATTACATATATATATAATTTTAATTTGAAGCACTTCACTAGGAATGCTGTCTACATGAGAATGTTATCACATGGCACACTTATTACTGTATCATAAATGCATTTTGCCTGTGCTGTATTCCAAGCCAAGGAGACTGAGACTGTGAGATGTTTCCTGAACTAGCCAGGAGCTGAGCCAGGATTTTAATCCAGGTCTTCTGATGTTAAGCACCTTTCATTACATAACCATTGTCTCCCTAATGAGGTTTCGGTCTATTAATGAGACTGAAACATCTCTATTTTCTCCTATGCAATTGATTTTTTTCCTGTTAAATGAAAGTAGAGTCAATGAACAAGTGTAAAAGGAAATAAAACTGCAAACCCAACTAAGAAGTGGAAAGTATTACTCACACAGTATATTCGACTGTCACACAGACCACATCATCTCAGCAGTCACAGTAAAGAAAGGTATCAGAATCAGAGAAATAATCACACTGGAAAAGCAGTATTTGCTCCAACTCCCTAATAATTTATTTGAACAATGCTTAGAACAAATAAAATGATCACCAGTCATTGCAAGTGTAACTTGCTTATTAAAAGATAGATGTAAGTCAAATGCCTAGTTACTACATAAATCTTGATCACATTTGAACACATCAGAAACTACTGGAAAAAAATCCTACCTCCCTGTTCTCTGCAACTTAGCAAAGCCACTTTCTGTATTCTCATTCTTTTTTTCTTTTCTAAAATGAAGAGAACAAGAAGCTGAGGATTCCTTCTCAACTGTTTTGTCTAGCGAGGCAATCAACCAGTGAAAACCAATAACATCTACAGCTTTTTAGTGCAGGCTCAGAATATGACATGCAATTATATATATTTATTCCACAAATGACATTTGCTATCTTCTTCCCCTCGGGCAACAGACACTACACAGTATTTCCTTCACAGAAGCACAGTATTTTTAAAAAATGTTCACTGGACATTTTGTTTTCTCTTTTTTACCACTTTTCAGATTTTATGGATTAGAGTTGAAAAGGCAACACTTAAAAATAAAGTATGGTTTGGAAATGGTTATCTGTAAATATGAGTTCATTATTCCCCTTTGACAGCCACAAGTAAAGTCAACAAAATATGTTCTATACATGTTTGACATGAAGAAATATTTTCCAGATGACCTAGAGATTATGGACTTTCTGCAAAAGCAATTTTATCGTAAGTGCTTGTATATGTACACATATGCAGCTACTCCCCAATCTGTAAACTATTCTACTCTCAAAAATTTTTTATAAGTTTCTTCTAAAGCTTGAACTGCATACGTGTGTGTGTGTGTGTGTGTGTGTGTGTGTGTGTGTGTGTGTGTACAGCCAGAGAGAGAGAGAGCTAGAACGAGAGAGAGAATATAGATATTCTTAACCAGCTTCTTAACTACACTTCTATTGCTCAAAGTATGACCCATGGACCAGCAGCATCAGCTCACCTGGCAGTAATAAGTAAAGAACCTCAAGCCCCACCCAGACCTATTTCATGAGAATTTGCATTTGAACAAGATTGCCCAGATAATCCAATGCACACTGTGGTCTAAGAAGCACTGGCCTATACCTCTCAACCCCACAGCCTTTCAAACTGCTTTAGCTCAGTTTATCCAAAACTGAATGTCATCTACAACTGCTGCAAAGCCACCCCTCAACTATACAAACAGTCTCTTTCTCCTCCTGTTTTCCCTGTGGTGCTGAGTGCACTCAGGGCACTAGGTTCCATCTAGTCACCTAAGCAGAGACCTGGAAGCTGTCAGATAATTTTCCCCGTGCTCCCTAAAGGCACAAACCATGACTATGTTGCTCTCTATTATGTCCCAGTACCTAGTCACTAGTTGGAACTTCATGAATATCTGTTGAATGAATAAAAGTGGTAACCATGCAGGCAGGGCCCTGCATACTTCCTCTGTATCCACACTGCTAGAGTCTCCTCATTAGTCCCTAGGGTTTTGATTTCATCTCCTATCGGTACATATTACTACCAGATGGATACAACTAAAACGCAAATAAGATGCTCCACTCCCATCCACATCCTCCATCATTCTCTTTTTTTTTCTTTTTGCAGATTTAAGGAGTACAAGGGCAGATTGTTACACACATACATTGCAGCATGGTGAAATCTGGACTTCCGGTGTACTCACTGCCCCAGTAGTGATCATCAAACCCAGTAAGTGATTTTCCTCCATCACTCTTTAAAACTCTTCAGGGTCTCCCATAGCCTAAAAATCAAACTGCAGCACCTTAGAATGGCCACTGCCTACTCCTCTAGCATCTCACTCACTGTCTCACCCCTATATGTCATATATGTCTCAACAAAGCTCCACCATATCCCCTGTGTTCCTCCGTTACTGAGTATAAGCAACCCATTGCTACCATCTGAATTTCTAACCAAGTTGAGATAAATTAAATCCTTATTGTCTGTAAGTATAAAGCAATGCATGTACCGTTCACAAAAGCCACATTAGACCTTAAAAATACTGCAATTAATCATGAAAATTAAAAATATACACAAATATGCTCCTACAAACAGCTATTAATTACAAAAATCAAACACCAGTATAAAAACCACCTCTTAATTTTGTTGTGGGGGGTTATGTGGGGACTGTCTAGAAATTATTATGATACAAATCCAAATAAATTAGGTCTGAAATACCTTCTTAATGTCTAGCATGTTCCTAAGCATGCAAATTTTTCGTCTTTCATCCAGAGATATTCCTAAGTTTTCCAAAATACAGAGAAATGCCTACAAAATTTTAATAGCTCAATTGCTGTACATGAATTCCTGTTTTCTTTTTTTCCAGGCAAATACATTAGAGGGATAGGTTTCATGCTGGCTCCAGTTGAGTCTTAAAAAGTAAAAAACACTTTTGATTCCTACTAGAGGGGTCTAAAAACAGCACAAAACAAAGGGCCACCACTCAAGCTGTATAAACTGTGGGTGTCTGAACACATAGCTCCAAAGCTGAAATATCTTAACATTTACACATTTCAATGCCTTTTTCAGATTCCATGTTCTTTAGAATATACTGCAATCCCAATCCCCCATATGAGACAGCCACATCCTCCAATACTTAATCCTCTTAACATAGCTCAACTGTCACATTTTTTTAAAAAATTTTATTTTTAATTTTAGTGGGTACATAGTAGTACATATTTTGTTGTCTAGGCTGCTCAGAGATTATATATATTTTATATATATATTATATATATATATATGTTACATGAGATATTTTGATACAAGCATGCGATACATAATAATCACATGATAAAGAATGGGGTATCTATCCCCCTAAGTATCTATCCTTTCTGTTACAAACAATCCAGTTATACTCTTTTAGATATTTTAAACTAAATTATTGACTATAGTCTCCCCATTTTACTATCAAATACTAGGTCTTATTCATTCTTCCTATCTTTTTTGTACCCATTTACCATCCCTCCTGCAAACTACCATTCCCAGGCTCTGGTCATTATTCTTCTATTCTCTACCTCCATGAGTTCAACTGTTTTGATTTTTAGACCCCACAAATAAGTGAGAATATGTGATGTTTATCTTTCTGTGCCTGGCTTATTTCACTCAACGTAATGATCTCCAATTCTATCCATGTTGCTGCAAATGACAGGATATTTTTCTTTTTTATGGCTGAATAGTACTCCACTACATATATGTACCACAGTTTCTTTATCCATTCACGTGTTCATGGACACTTAGGTTGCTTCCAAATCTTGGCTATTGTGAACAGGGCTGTAACAAACATGGTTGTGCAGATATCTCCTTCAATATAATGGTTTCCTTTTCTCTGGGTATATAGCCAGCAGTGGGATTGCTGGAGCATATGGTAGCTCTATTTTCAGTTCTTTACAGAACCTCCAAACTGTTCTCCTTAGTGGTTGTACTAACTGGCACAATTTAATAAAGCTTTTCTTGACTTATTCCCAAAGCAAACAACCTGCTCCCTCTTTTATGTCCTCATCATACTTTATAAAGACTACTATTACAGCTACTATTAACAATTTACTAACTGTCTCCCACCAAACTCTAAGTCCTTGGGTGCAGGGTCCATGCCCTCCTCTTTTTATCCCAAATATTTATCATGGTACTCCATACTGAATTAACAATTCTGCAATGTAAGTAAAACAGCATGAAGAAGAGCCACACAGGCATAGTCCTGTTGAGGAGGTGGAACTTGCTAACCCCACACGAAATGGGATCTGGGCTTGGAACACAGGTCAAAACTGGCAACTGAGGCACACCCTAACAAAACAGTGAAACGCTCATGAAGAAATGAGGTGGAAGTTTGGATGGCAGAAAAGAAAAGAAAAGGAAGAAAAGAAAAATGGTAGGAAAGACCATTCTATGACAGGCCATAGGTAGGGTAAATGCTGAAAACTGATATATATCACATATATCACACATACATTCCCCACATTATTTTCCTATTACTTAATACGTTTGTCCACATATAATGTGTCATCAATGATGCTATCATAAATTTCTTAACAATATAATGGTCAGCATAACAAAAATATTAAAAAAGAAACTTTGATGAGTTGACTACTATGAAGTTTATATTACATAATGAATTTAACATATATAATCTGACATTAAAAACATGCCTAACAATGGTCCCCAAAACAGATAGAAAATATAAAGAAAGTATTTGTACTACCAAATATTTTAGATGTGTCCAATCTCAGCACAAATTAAATTGAAAGCTCACTACATGGTCATCAAATGTAGCAGAGTAGAGTAATGTTATTCAGACTGAACTGCTTTATTTCAGAGCCTAAGAAAAAGTGGGGGTGGGGGTTAGGGGAGGGATAGCATTAGGAGAAATACCTAATGCAGATGACGGGGTTGATGGATACAGCAAACCACTATGGCACGCGTATACCTACTTAACAAACAAGCACATTCTGCACACGTACCCCAGAACTTAAAGTATGATAAAAAATAAAAACAAACAAATTTAAAAACAAGAACAACAACAACAACAAAAGAATTAACTTAGGCCAAGCGCGGTGGCGCATGCCTGTAATCCCAGCACTTTGGGAGGCTGAGGCGGGCGGATCACCTGAGGTCAGGAGTTCGACACCAGCCTGGCCAACATGGTTGAAACCCTGTCTCTACTAAAAATACAAAAAAATTAGCTGGGCATGGTGGCGGGCACCTGTAATCCCAGCTACTGGGGGTGCTGAGGCAGCAGAATCGCTCGAACCCAAGAGGCAGAGGTTGCAGTGACCGAGAATGCACCATTGTCTGCCTGGGCAATGAGTGAAACTCCGTCAAAAAAATGAAGGAAGGAAGGAAGGAAGGAAGGAAGGAAGGAAGGAAGGAAGGGAGGAAGGGAGGAAGGGAGGAAGGGAGGAAGGGAGGAAGGGAGGAAGGGAGGGAAGGAGGGAAGGAGGGAAGGAGGGAAGGAGGGAAGGAGGGAGGGAGGGAGGGAGGGAGGGAAGGAGGGAGGGAGGGAGGGAGGGAGGGAGGGAGGGAAGGAGGGAAGGAGGGAAGGAAGGATTAACTTAGATTTTCTGCTTCTGAATACAACATGTTCTCACTTATAAGTGGGAATTAAATGATGAGAACACATTGACACATAGACACATACTGTGGCCTATTAGAGGGTGGAGAAGGAGAGAGAGGATCAGGAAAAATAACTAATGGCTACTAGGCTTAATACCTGGGTGATGAAATAATCTGTACAACAAACTCCATGACACAAGTTTACTTATGTAACAAACCTGCACATGTACCCCTGAACTTAAAGTAAAAGTTTTTAAAAAGAATAAACTTAGAAATTTTGGTAGCAACTCAACATTTTCTTGTCTATTAGATCTAGTAATAAAAATTGGGGGCAGGTGTTTTATGTGTCTTTTTACACAATTTTATAAATTAATTTAGCTGTATTTTATGAAAGAATCAATCTGCAATGGATTGGAAGAAAAAAGAGAGCAAGAGGTGGAGGAGGGGGAAGAGGGGAGGAAGAGGAAGATTGATTCATCACCATAGAGAGTTTGAGAAGTTCTGTGCTACTAGATGTAACCCCATCAGAAAGCCCGTACAGTAGGCAGCTAAATGCTGGCCTCACTAGATGTTGAAATGGGCTGAGAATTCTTGGTAAAAGATCAGGGGCAACTTGTATTTTGCTGTCTAGTCTGCTCACAGATATGGAGCATTTGGGGGCAGGGCCTTAGTGATGCAACTTCTTTTATTTATTAGATGAGTGCATTGACTGATATTTTCTAGAGAGAAATATAAATGCTCCTGCTTTAAGAAAAATAATTTTTTATTTGAACTTGAAGGATTTAAACACATTTTAAGGTCCATTTCAACCCTACTTCTCTGAATCTCTGATTCTATTGTTATTGCTGGAAAATGTGCTAAATTCATTCAACTACAATTTTTAAAATAGTATATTGGACACTGGAATCAGGGAAGGTTTTAAGTTAAACTTAAAATCTGCACTATATACAGCACGAGATAAGATTAGAGCCCTCAAATCCAAGAAATAACAGAAGAAAGCACTACCTGGGAAAGAGAAATCATTCCTCCACCTGGTAAGGAGGGCAGTAGAAGGAAAACGGAGGGGAGGGAAGGGAAGAAAGCAAGCAATGTGATTTGCCTAATGAATCAGGCACCCAATTGATGAATGTGAACTGCTAGCAATAAATTAGGCAGTGGGAATGCTGAAGTTTTATTTGAACAAAACACAGTCCTTAAAGATGGGAAATTAGCAAACTAACGGGATGCAATTCTGAGTAAGTGAGAGAATGGGATACAGTACTTCAGCTTCTTAAGACAGAGTGACCTCATCATAGTTTTAAATAGACTATCCATTATAACCATAAATTATCATCCCATGAAACTTTGATAGACTAGATGCTGACCTGGAAATTAGCAATCAAGCATATTGCAGAAAAAAATTTTAAGTGAACCTTTTCGTTTATAACCAGCATGGTGTTGATTAGAGAAAAAAGCAAAAAGCATTGCAATTTTAAAAACTGCTATTGTTAAAATAGAAATTAGTTGAATTAGCAATGAGAAACACAATACTTCACCTGTCTTAAAAATCACTCTGTACTCTGCCATGAAGATTTGTTGAATACCAGTTCTTATTTTTAAAGCGTTAGTATTTGAATAGAAAAGACAGTTACAGAATTTTGTTTTGCAGTTTAATAAACTGCTAATCAATTAACTGCTATACTACATAATTCTGTGGCTATAGTCTCAAAGTGAATCCATCACATCATCAAAAGAATATCATTATTTTATATATATATGTTCATATACATAATATATACACTACTTTCCAGAAGAAATATTCCCAGATGGTTATCACTATTTGTGAAAGTCACAATATTCTTATATAAACAATACCACTTAGTCCATATACTTAATATCATTTAAAATTCTGAAATATCTATCAGTAACAAGATAATTCATTTCCTCTCAAAGCATTCTGATTCCAATCGTTTACTAATATTATTTGTTTTACTCTAATGAATTGAAGCCCTTTCCTTTACTTTGAGCATTTTCTTTAATAAATAGCTAAATATTTAAAAAATTTATACACATAAGGGAATAACTTTAAAATGTAGTTAAAAGAATATAGTTGGTAATTTATTACTCCTTAATAATGGCAAGGAAATGTATAACTCCTAAGAGTCGATTATTCTGGAACTTTAAAGGTATTAGGCAGTATTTGCATTATTATGAGTACTTATTTTCTCTGATGAGCCAAATAGTCTATTATGATATTTCCCTTCTTGTAAAACCTTATATTTTTCTTGGATTTAACAGTTGCCTGTCCTTTTCCCCTTTGCTTAGAATCCAAAATTCTCCAACATTCAAACCACTTTCAGCATGGATTTTCATATGATCAAAGATATCACTTGATCTACATTCCTGAAGCCCTCAGTGCTCATGCTCCAATTTGGGTTTGTTGTTCCCTAGAGCTGTCAAACAGCTATTGTTTTGCGATTTTCTTTCACTTCTAGTTTCCATTATGCTGCATGTATATCCGATGTCACTTGGATTCCTAATCCTTCATATACAACACATGAATTCTTCTCATCTAGAGGCCTCTGTGATCTGGTCTTTAAGCCTAGGGTTCTGAAATTTTGCGATGGTGTTTCTACCCATGTTTCATTAATTTGGCAATGCACTCAGCATGTGGAAGCATCTTTCCTTCAGTCCTGGTACTTAATTTTATTACTTTGAGAATTCATTTTATTTTATTTGTTCTGCCCTTTTTCTGAAAACAGCATAAGTTGGATACTATATGTTCTACTTGTTCTATTTTCTAGGATACACCCTTAATGTTCAAATGCTTCTACTCTTTATTCTACTCCTGCTTCCAATTTTTTAGTTCTCTCTTTTTTTTTTTGAGACGGAGTCTTGCTCTGTCGCCCCAGGCTGGAGTGCAGTGGTGCGATCTCAGCTCACTGCAAGCTCCGCCTCCCGGGTTTACGCCATTCTCCTGCCTCAGCCTCCCGAGTAGCTGGGACTACAGGTGCCCGCCGCCACGCCCGGCTAGTTTTTTGTATTTTTAGTAGAGACGGGGTTTCACCGTGTTAACCAGGATGGTCTCGATCTCCTAACCTCGTGATCCGCCCGTCTCGGCCTCCCAAAGTGCTGGGATTACAGGCTTGAGCCACCGCGCCCGGCAATTTTTTAGTTCTCACAAGGTCTCTCTTGTTCTTCAATAGTTCTGACAGTAATAGCATCACATTCTTTTATGTGGATGCAACTTTTCTTTTGTTTCTCTAAGTTAACATTCTCTCTTGCTTATTTAAGTCATTTTTTCTGATCCATACCTATAATTTAGTTTCCCCAATTTCCTTTTTAGTGGATTTTTCCCCTTCTTGTGGCCTCTTTATTTCTTGTCAGAGCACATTCCAAACACTTAGTGATTCTTGTATATATTTCCAAGTGAGAAAATAAACAGCCTAGGAACACTATGCACGAGGGCTGCAGCTTGTCAACCAAAGGGTTTCACTGCAGAGTGAACAGATTTTCAAATGTGACCTGACTCTTCAAATGTCACCATATCTCCCTCTGGAGCCAGTTTCTCCAGAAAATTAGCTTTCACTAATCTGTGTAGAGATGCGTGAGGGGATAGTTACAGGCCAGTCTGCCAATGCTATTGGAAATAATTGATGGGATATCTCACTGTGTATCGTGAGACTCCACCCTCAGATGTGCATGGTGTTCCAATGTATGGAACCTCTCTAAGTTCAATGTCTCCATAGAATAAACCTCATTCTGACTACAGTAAGGGCACTTTGGTAGTCAGTGTCTGTTCATGCAGGGAAAGCTATAACATATAGTAACATTTATAAAATTTAGCAAAACTATAACATATACCAAAACTATAATATCCCCTACTTAGACTTTGAACAAACTTCTTTGTTTTAGTCCCATATTTCACACCTGGCTTCCGTACTTCCTCACATTGCCAATTGCTGTCCTCTCCCAGGTTCTGAATCATCACTTTGCTTCCTGTTTGTTGGCACCTCCCCCTGAAAGCACTAGGTATGCAACTTCTTCTGCTCTAGAAACCCCTCCTTCTAATTTATATTATCGATAAATTCATAGCATTTCTAACTGACGTTTATCTCCTCTCCAATCCTCTTTATTCATGTATGTTTCTATCCTTTTTTCCCTTTTATTTTAGTCTTAGTGAGATATTCAGGAGGGTATAAAGATAAACATATTTGCTCATGTTACCATGTTGAACTGGAAACTCAATATTCTTTTTTCTATGTTAGAAAATATGTTACTCCCAATTAAATCAAGTTATCTGAAATCTGTTACAGAAAAGAACCATATTACTCATATTACTCATTCACCCTCATTATTCAAAACAAAAATTTGCTTTTTTTTTCTTGGTCCATTAGTATCAAACAACAAAAGCCAACCAACCAACAAAAAAACTGTCACATATTTATGAACCATTCAGCTAACTGGAATGCTTCCTATAATTTCCTTGGCCATGGAGGGAGGAAGAAGAGTCTCAAATAAGCTGCTCTACTCTGTGTGTCCACTTTCTAGATACAAGACACTAAACCTATCAATCACCTACAAAATGTAAAGTACCACTCCATCTCCTTGGCATCCATCAGAAATTCTCTGGCTAGTCTTCCCTTGTAAAATGACAATGCCACATAACAAGAGTTGAATTCACTGCAGAAAAGGTATGTTTGACAGGACAAGAGGACATGAGTACGACAAAAAGCATTAAGAGTGAGTGGTTTTCCTTGCCATTTATCATTCCTCTTGCATCCTCCCCTCCTTTGTAAAATATCTCTTCCCAAGTGCTGAAATTGCAGATGAGCTTATCATAGCACAGTAACAGACAAAAGAAATTCCAAAAGGAAAAAAGACAGACTGTATAATAAGAAATACTTGATGTTGGATTTCAATTAAGGTTCAAGCCTACTCCATGTGTTTCACTGTCCACTGGTAGTTTTAACAAAACCAGTGGAGAATTTACCATGATCCACTCAGTTTTCTGATAAAGTCGATAAAAAAAGTAACTGTAGGGACCACAGAGGTTCAGCATTGATCCCACAGGCATTTCCCTTCCTTCAGACTAAAAGCTTTCATTAACCAACTTAGAAAACCATAGAAACATAAAACAAAACAGAAAAGCATATCTCATTAAAACATTGAGTTTTGGATGAAGAATAGAGAAGTTGTGTGAGATTACATTAATCACAAGCATACAGTGAATTCAAAGAGGGGCCTGGCTATCCAACAAACTAAGGCAACCTCAAGCAACATACATTGAAGCATGGGAGGTCTCCAACTAATGCAAGCATAGCTTTCCCCAAATTTCTGGTTGTAAAGATTAATATTAAGTCATTTTTCCGTTCAGAAAAACATTGAGGTGTCTGATAAGTTTATCAAATATTTTAAATGATAAAAGATGCTTAGGAAGGGTCAAATGACTTGGTATGTGCACATTCAAATTCTTAATAGGAAAGAAAATGCCAATAAAGGAATCGCTAAAATCTGAATTTGATTTCTAAACGTAGGACCATGTATAAAACACCCCATGAATGTGTTAAAAGTCAGCCAATTATAAGTAACACAAAGGATAAAAATGGGGACCGCCTCTCCCATTACATTTCTAAACCTCCCCTAACATTTATAATACAGGTCTACATACTTAGAAGCACTGTCAAAATTATTGAGTTGCAAATGAGAATGGCTCACAGTGCTAACACAGCTTGCTCCTCAAATGCAGATCAGACAAAGACAGCTTAAGCACAAAGTGTATATGCTATAGAAATTAAATGAAAACAAGGTACGACACCTTCTCAGAAAAGCAAAATACACTAAAATGTATGCTGAGCAACGAAACAAACATTTAATCCATGAGTTCTTCATAACATTATACAATTGTGATTTGTTGAGTTTGGAGAAAAGACTCATGAGCTTTTTTTAATCAAGGTAAAATACTTTGGTATAAGGTTAATTTTAAAGAGATATTTGACAATTAAATATTTGTAGGTGCCTAGCATGTAATAAGGGCTAAAGAGATGGTTCTTTCATTTTAACTATTATCTAGTGATTGCTGAAGAAATTATTCGGTTTAAAAGCAGCTGTTTTCCAATGATGATAGCAGTTTAGTGTATAAACATTCTCACCATTTCTTCCCTTTATGCCCTAGAGCATGTTTTCACATTATACCTAATAGCTTTATTCTAACTGCACGATAATTTCTCCTGTAACACTTAATTATCAGCTCCTTGAGATTAAGAAAATATTGGACATCTTTGTGCCCCAGACATTTGGCTTGATGTATATGAAAAGCATGAAAGGCAAACCATGAATGGATAATGACATATACCCATACTTTAGGAAAACTAGGTATGAATGTTGATTTTATTAGCCTATCAGGACAATGGACTGCCTTCAAGCTGTCTGCTTGGTAATAGTCTAGGGCATGAATAAAAATAGTTCTCCAAAGAGCAAGATTCATCAACTGAAGGTTACAGCTTGGAGCACTTTGTTAAAAGTGATTCTAATAAAGAATTTGGGTACAGTTTAGAAGGCAATATACCATGAATGCAAAAGAGAAGATAAACCTGGTTATAGTCACTATTCTAAGCCTGGCTTTAAAAATCTGATGGTGGCCTCAAGGATATACAGGAGAACACCCCTGTGAAAAAATCCTTGAGACTGCTTTGAACATGAACAAAAGACAGCACACACCTGAATGTTATTTATTTTTTCATATATATGCATATTAGCTAGAGGATCAGAAAACAGGCTCTTTGTCCAAATATCTTGCTCATATATGTCATCAACAAAGTATCTTCGGAACAGTGGTACGCACAGATAAAGGGATGGGGCAGCAACTCCCCACTCACTCTCTCTTAGTAATGACTGACTACATACATGGTTTAAAAAAAATTGAAGGAAACATGTTTGCTCATATCCTAATAATACATAATATTAATATATTTTAAAATAAAAGAATACGCATTTTTAAAACTTCACAACAGCCAATCTTAGGTACACTTTTAGTCTTAGTGAAACTGTAAAATTCTATAAAGAATATTAATATTTAGTGGTTGACTTAAATTTCCAAAACTGAATGATTTACTTGTAAAGTCAAAAAAGTAGTTAATCACTAATTAAATGACTGAATATGTAAAGCCTTATCTATTCATTGGCAGTAATTATAATTTTCAGTAGCTAATAATTTACTGATTTAAAAAGCAAAATAAATAATGAATATAATTGTACTAGAAAGATTAACGAGTATTTTCTAAACTTATTTTCTTCCAAGAATATATTTCATTGTTTCCCTAGAAAACAGAGCTATAATTATGGTTAGGACAATTATCCACAATATGATCATATTCATTTTTATGGCAAAGAAAAAGAAACACAATCTTCAAAAAATTTCATAGTAACATCCTGTTCATAACAACATATCTCTTTAAATAAACAAAAACTTAATGTTTTAAAAGGATGTAATGTTTTAAAATTTAGATCTTAAAAAAAAAAAACAACTTGTTTTTCAAAAGGACATAACTAGTTGATAAAAAAGTCCCCTCCCTCCTTCTCATCCATCAAAATAATTAGGAAATTAAAGCTCTTTAACCATCTTTCAAACCAACAATGTGCTGTTTTCAACTTTTAACATGAATACTCTCAAACTCTTCCCTCTCTGTTTCTACTGCTATGACATACAAATCTGGGTTCTCATCAACTTCAGAACTCAGTTACCAAAAACGAACAAACAAAACAAAACAAAACAAAAAAACACAACTTATTAGCCTAGTCATGTAATCCTTTGGCTTTGCAATTTACTCCCAGATTAATCTTCTTCTATAAAATGATTTACTGTATAACATTATAACCAGTCTCCTCACTTCTCAGCACACACACACACACACACACACACACACACACCTCTCCTTATTTCCTATCTAATTCGGCCCTAATTTTTTCCTGAACTCCATTCTCTTTCATTCTCTGCTACAGTCATGCTCATGCAACTTTATTTGGCTTTGATAGTAGCTGAATAAGGCAACCAAGGTCTCCTAAATCCTAGTCCAATTCTCATACCAAAGACAGAACTGATTGCCTAAATTATGTGCTGCCATTTTATAGGAGGTTGGAGGGTGAAAAATACAAGAATATCATGTGGGGAGTGTAAGATATTAACTTTCTTTCCCCAACCAGGTCATCTATTCCTAATCCTTAACCTAACCATGTTTTGTCTTTCATACTCATGAATTGCTCTGAACGTCTTTCGCTGTTAAGAGGGTGTATTCTGTGCTTAACTGATGTGATCACTTTGATTTTGGATCTGTTTTCCAGGTCAGTCTCACCTGCAATGGCTTGGTTTGAAAGCATGTGTCAGCTATATATTTGAAGAATTACATTGTATTATTTCCAGGGATAAAGAAATAATTGAGAAAAAAAAATAAGCCAAAAAGAAAAAAAATTCTTTTATGTAGTTCTGTCTGCCTACAAAATGTATTTGTTTATCTCTGAAGATACCAGAACAAATGACAAAAGGCATTTTAGAGGTAGGAAAACCAGAATAGAATTCACTTGGTTCATGTAACTGCATCTAACTTCAAACTTAAAATTGGAAAACAACCAAGAACAAACTAAAATTAAGCATGAAGTTCATACCTACAATGTCATCCTAGGCATTCATTAGAAAAAAAATAAAATATGTGCCTGATACAGAAAAGGTTGCACAGTACATTGTTTATGAAATAACCAGTTGGAGAACTGTACACATAGTACAATTCCCTCATTTTTATAATTTTTAGAAGACAAAATGTTAGGCCAGGCACAATAGCAGATACCTGTAGTCCCAGCTACTTGAGAGGCTGAGGCAGGAGGATTGTCTGAGCCCAGAAATTCTAGGCCGTAGTGCACTGTGATCATATCTGTGAATAGCCCCTGCACTCCAGCCTGGGCAACATATCAAGATCTTGTCTCTTTGAAAAAAATCTATTACATGTATGCTTATATATGATAGAAAATGTATACAGGGATACACAGGAAACTATTTACACTGGTTACACTGGAGTGGATAGGAGACATTTTCAGTTTTCACAGTAAAGTGCCTAGACATATTAATTATTCAATAAAAGCATATTTTAAAATGAACACAAATAGGCTAAAGGTTATGCTGCTGGTCATCTTGGGAGCTTCATATTACTGTCACACTTTAAAGTGATCACAAATATTCCAACTAACAGTTGAAAAACTGATGAAAAATGTTTCCACCTTACTACAAAAGAAAGCATACAAATGTTGCTTAGTTGTTTGCCATTCAAATAATAGATTGGATGTAGTTATCCAAGGAAAAAAAAACATTACCTCATTTCTACAGTTTCAAGCTTCAAAGATTTTATTAGTTCTTAGTTGTACGTTTGGTTGGTTTGGGTTGTTTTTATTCTGAGGTTCTGCCAAATAAATGATCCTGGCAGTTATTACGTGTAAAACAAAACAAGACAGCACCTAACAGATAAACAAGTATAGGGACATTTTGAATTATATTTACTTAGATCTAAAAGACAGCCTTCCAAAATACAGAGTTAACATGTGCTTACAATGTTATGTTAAAGTCCTAACTTCATTACCTAGAACACATTGCTTCTCTATTAAATATGAAAATGGTTATGTCTCTAATATCTGCTTTCATTATCACCTAATGCCATTATAGATTACATTTTTAACAGCATAGCAGAGCTGGCTTCAGTACAGTTTATAGAGCCAAATAGAATATCATTAAAATCAAATTAAACCATCTACTGGTAGGGTAAATGTACTTAGGCACATCAGGTTTTAAAGAAAGCAAAATCACACACCAGCATGGGAAAGAACCGTCGAGTTTCTGCAGTATTCTAAACCAGAGAAGAATTGCAAGGTGCTCAACTAAACCAATTATTCCTCATTTAATTGGCCATGCTATTCACAATGAACACCCCTTCAATAAATGGCTCGCTATAGGCTTACTGACTTGAGAACTTAAAGTTATCAAACTAGAAAAGAAAATTGTCATCTAATGATGGAAGAACACTACAGCCTTTTCAAGGCAATCACAAGGCTATGTAAAATTATGCCAAGTCTTTAAAGAAAAAAAAAAAAAAGAAAGCAGGATACTGATTAAGCTACAAGCTTGTAAATTAATATTAATAAATAAACCACTGGAATTTAATTAGTTTCAGGCTTTCTTGCTTAAATATTTTAAAACTCAAAATACCAAGCAATAGGTATACATATGCCACTCACAATGGTGGAGGAAAGTTGACTTGAAAATAAAGCCCTTTAATGCGCACCACATAAACAGGACATAAGTGTACCCTGTTCTCAGGATCTATTGACACTTTGATACCAACGAATAATGAGAAAATCTGCTGAAAAATGAAAAGCAGTAACACAAATCAATTTCAACAAAAGAGATAATTTAAATCTATCAGAGAAAAAAGTGACTATTTTCCAAAGACCTAGAACAAGAAAAGAAAAAAAGAGAAGCTGTTTGTTTGGTACTGCCAATTTCACATAAGATAGATGTGAAATGACTACATAATTAGGCTGCTTAGGTACTTTCTAAGCCAAAGTAACTTTCTGAATGAGTTGTTTATTACTCACACAACTCTCCATAACTTTTTTTGAGTTATTCTATTAAGGTGTGCATTTTCTCTTTAGCTTCTTTCTTTTTTACCTCCCATCAGGAGCTAAAATTGCTTCTGCCTCATTACCCCAAAGACCCATCTTGCCTTTGTACCCTCAATAGTTAACTGACATCCAGGCGAGAAGCTGGAAGAACAAAACATACTTTAATGATTCTTGAACCATGAGTCTGCATCAGATTTGGATTCTGTCACTACTTCCACCACTACCTTTTTACCAATCCATATTATAGTATAGGACAGAAAATTGGTACTGCATTGGGGTCAAGGAGATATCTTTATTTATATCATTATTTGTTTACAAAGAATCTATGTCTCTAGGTTTCTATGGAGTTCCAGGGATCACAAAATTAATTACACATTTAAAGGAAGTTCAACTACAGTAATTACAATAGACTGTGTAGGGCTTGGTTGATTTCAAAAGCAGTGTAAGTCAACACTATTGTGGGATTACTGGAACCAGGAAATAAATAAGGGGTGGTGTCTTTGCTTGCAATAGTAGAGGCATAATGTCCTGGGTCTGAAAGGGAAGAGTCTCCCTCCCTGACTGAAGATGAGTCCAGGGCCTTCAAAACATTCCTAGGAGGATTGGGAGAAGAAACTGAATGCCAGCTCTATTCAAATAGCTCAAGGGTCATCACATGAAAGGAAATGTTAGTTTCTTCTGTGTGCTCCCACAGGGAAATGTAAATGAATACGTGTTAAGCTACATACATATGTTACATACATACATACATATGTTAAGGTAAACATATCTCATTCCTTGCAAAAGAATTATCTGAAAATCAAAGCCTTTTGGAAATGGAAAAGGTGTCCAAATTTCCTCCACAGGCATAGTGAGGCCCAGCTGGCAGTGCCCTACCCTTTCTGATGCCAGAGGGCTAGACTTTAGGCCCATGGGTAATGCAATGTCTGGGCTCCACAAGCAGTGATGATACAATGGCACTGAATCCTTTGAGACCCAACTCTTCATTTTTATATCAGAAAGGATATTCTTAGATAATGTGACCTACCTACTCAATGTTTTTTCATCAGAAAAAAGTCGTCATTACAGTATAAACTGTAAAAGGATTTTATAGTTTGTAAAAATTATTTATAATAAAATAGTAGTAGTTCAGAAGGTAAATGCTT
Organism: Papio anubis; assembly: GCF_008728515.1. NCBI lineage: Eukaryota > Metazoa > Chordata > Mammalia > Primates > Cercopithecidae > Papio > Papio anubis. Next base: position 71,805,166 of record NC_044990.1, on the reverse strand, counting down.
AGGTCAGGAAGATAATGAGAAGACAGATATGATGTAATGTGTCATATCAGTTATTCAAATACCAAAACCAGTGTAGCCATCATATTATGATTTGTTACAACAACAGCACACAATGCTCGGTAAAATATGGAATGCAACAAATACAGAATCTTCTCTCCATGGACACAGTAGTTGCATTTTCAAAAAGTTTACGGTATAATAAAACCATGGGAAAATAATTTTTAATGTATAGTAGACTTACTTTCCAAATCCGGAAAATTATATACAGGATTTTCATTATGGGGACTGGTTTGAAGGATATTTGAAGGGCTTTGAGGGCTAAATACATCTCTGAGCAATGCAGAAAGCCTAGTTACTTTAATACCCAGTCACTACAGGTTCATGACAATCACTCGACACGGTAATACAGAAATGTGAGGACTGTGTTTCCAAAGTGCCTCCTGAGGGTGATTCTAGTTTTGCTCACTCCATGGAGATGGACCTGGCAGAGGCTGCAACAAAAAAGTCAAAATCCCAGGCTCTCGGGAACTGATGTAGAAGGAAGTAGGAAGAAGGAAGATGAGGCCTGGTGGAGTTTCTTGACTGGAAACAATTAGCTGCATTGTTTTTTATATGGTTTCTCCAGCTGCACCCTCTTTCCTAAGCACTGAAAAATACAGACGAGAAGCAGAGGGAAGTAGTAGTTTCTATTTGGTCACAGAGAGTAACCAAGTAGAAGCCAGATCACCATTTACAAGAAAGACTGAAAGGGAGATTTGGACATGTATGATGCTATGAGACTGTGTGAAATGTGTATTCACATAGTACTCTGTTACCATAGTAACTAGTCACGTCAGGCTTCCTAGGAATCCTGGGAGGAGCTGTCAACTTTCACAACTAGTTCATTCACAAACAACCCTTCTTACAAAATGCTCTGTGATGGCAGTGACCACATATTTAATCATCCAAAGCAGGTCACTTTTTAAAATACAAGTAGATGGTCTTAACAATTTAGAAGGCACAACAAGTATCAACTAGAACTGTCCCAAGCAAACCGATTTACATTGGAATTTATGTCTAAGTAAAGAAGAACCATCAAGAAATAATAACTATTACACTGTGTAACATTACTACGTACATTATATCCCCACATGATTGCCAAACCATTCAGGGCTTTTTTTTATTCTATATTTATAAAAATAAAAATAACAAAATTATGGCTTCACGAAAATAATGATAGCTTCTTGTGTTTCTGCATGTTTCCCCCAAGTTAATACGCTTGCTGTATGATCATGTTTATACTAAAGCATATATACTTTAAATTGCCTCTACCAATTATAGTTTAAAATATGCTTAAAATATGTTATGCTATTAAACTAAAAGCATGACTAAGTTAGAAAAATATATATAAAAATACATTGTATATTACAATATGTTGACAAAATGCTTTTAAAGTAATACGGAATATATAATACTATTAGAATCACTCACCCAAAATGAGAACAAGCATAAATGTGTATATTCATGCTAACCAAAAAAAAGCAACATCATGAATTATCACTATGTTTATATTTCAAGTCTTATAGTGAAATAAATGTTTTTCAAGTCATTTCTTATGAAAATAGATATTTATCTACCAATATATTGACTTTTGATTTAAAAAGTCACAATTTGTAATATCAAGAACTTTTAAATTCTTTTCAAAAAGTATATTGTTTACATTGTAAACAAGAATTATTTGTGTCCAATATGCCTATAGGCAGCATGGTCTTCTAAAAAGAAATAAAGGTCTCTGACGGGAGGAAAATATTTGGATCTGTTGTATTTTCCAGTTCATTGATCCAGTTTAGTATTTTATTCCACTACAGTAGTTTCCTCAAAGAAGTACCTACTCAATAAGTGCTCATTAAATCAAAAAATGGATGACTGACTGAATGAATGAACCAGCATTCTCTCAAATGGGAATGTTTAAAAAGATAAATTATTCAATTATGATCCTACAGTGATGATCAGTATTCCCACTGAAATAAAGTAAATACATGTAAAACATTGCTACAGTTTGCTTTCTTCCTAAATTTTTCTAAGCCATAAAAAATTAAGATTATAAATGCAGTTCTATTATGTGTAACAAAGTTTCAGAAATTAAATTACTCATGGCGGCCGAGCGCCTGTAATCGCAGCATTTTGGGAGGCCAAGACGGGCAGACCACTTGAAGTCAGCAGTTCGAGGTCAGCCTGGCCAACATGGCAAAACCCTGTCTCTACTAAAAATACCAAAGTTAGCTGGCTGTGGTGGTGCATACCAGTAATCCTAGCTACTCGGGAGGCTGAGGCAGGAGAATTGCTTGAACCCAGAAGCCGGAGGTTCCAGTGAGCTGAGATCATACCACTGTACTCCAGCCTGGACAACAGAGCAAGACTCCATCTCTAAATAAATAAATAACACATGATTATAGATCCAATTATTTAAATTTGGTTCAACAATTTCAGCCAGTGGCAGAGGACTTACTATGCACCAGTTACTTCTCAGTCACTAAGGATACGTAATTATAAGTTTTGCCCTCAAGCAGCTTTTTGTCTAATAATAACCATTTTTCAATTGACCTGTTTTCTTTTTGTAAATTGGCAGATAAATCTGTATATATTTACAGTGTACAATATGTTTGTAAAATGACTAAATCTAGCTAATTAACATATGCTTTAACTCCCAATCATCATTTTTGTGGTGAGAACACTTTACATTCACTCTCTTGGCATTTTTCAAGAATATAATATATTATTAACATAGTCACCACAGTTTTACAAAAGATCTCAAAAGATCTTTTGTCATAATAATAAATATTATTATAAAAGTTTATCATACTCTCACCTCATTACTCTTAGTAACTGATCAAAGAGTATGTCTGGTATATGACATTTACATAGTGACTTTTTAAAACTATCCTCAATCATATACGTAAACTCATACTGAGTTAATATGATGGTGTTAATATAAAGAGCCCATCTAACTTTATGCTCTTTCCATACATAGGCATGAGTGATTTATAATTAGTATTATTATAACAACTATTTTATAAAGTACTTTGAGTATTTTTTTTAACTTTTCCCCTTGCATGCTAAAAAAGCATTGATTGAACTTCCTATGTGGTTAAGATTACTAAGCAAGGATAAATTTCATCCCACTTCCCATTTGATTCATCATAATATCTGAATCACTTAAAGAGCCAGATAATGATATATTAATATATACATGTGAAACAACAATAAGAGTACATGATTCACTTTTCACAGGCAGGATTTAAGTTGATTAGGCACACATATGGCTATAATTTCACCCATATCAGAAACTGCATTTGTACTACTGCCATATATACAACATCTTGTTAGAATATATATATATCTGTCAAATCTTTCTTTTTCTCCAATTCAGAATGAATAGTTGATTAAATGTAAGAAAAAATCTACAATTGGTTAGCCATAGAAACCAGGATACCTCTTTCACTGGCAATATTTTGAAAGAGAACAGAAATAAAATAAAAATTCAAGTCATTTATTCAGCAGATTCAAAGCACCACTGATCTTCTAAGCTTCATTTATTGCTCTTCTAAGCACTGTTATAAAAACTAGGGTTATAAAGACAGAACATGCTCGCTGCCCTATTGGAACCGAGAGTTTGCTAGGGGGCGTGAGTATTTAAAATGAAAAAAACAAATATGCACTGTGTCAAAATGTAATATGAACCACACGCTACAAGATTACAAAGAATAGCTTCTTAAACATATATTTTTGATCTGTAATGTCAAAAAATTGAATAAACTGTCTAGATGAGATTCCTTTTATTCCCATGATTCAATAAATTTAGCTTCCCTTAAATCCTAAATGAATTAAGTTGTTTTGAAATATCAGATAATTTCATATGACTATCTAGGAGATAGGATTTATTTGAAGTGAAATCCTAGATCAATCAGTTATATGAAATATTTAACATTTTTTCCTATGGTAAAGTATTAAATCTGTTTACTTTTGCTCTTAAGACTTAGTGATTATATTTTGTTGTCCCCTCTGAAATCTTTTTTAGGAAAATAGATCATCAGATTCATCAAATCAGTTAAATAAAAGGCCTTTCTACATGTATTCAAGATCCAGCTAAACAATGAATCAAACAAGTTGGCTCTATTTATATGTTGGCTAATAGATAGAATTTTCTCACACATAATCATCAGAAATCACTAAGAAAATATATCCAGTTCACCAAAATAGCAAAACCTTTGGATATAGTGTTTACTTTCATCGTTAGCTTTAATCACATGCTTATTTCATTACCATTCGTCTTTACATTTCAATCTTTTACCATAAAATAATAACTATTTTGTTTGATATTCTGCTTCCACTTTGCACTTTTAAACAAGAAAAAGATGTCAATAGCATACATTGGAATGTGACTGTTCAGTACTCACTGCATAATTACTTTGTGTCATACACAGCATGTTATAAAACTCTGTGCATTAATATTCTAAACATAGTTTGTACTGAATATACTAACTCTCCATTCATTCATACGGGAAACAAGCACATTTTAAAACTACCTTAAACTTTTGGCAATCTGCACTTTCTGCTCTTTGGTTTTAATATTTTATTTTCTAATATAGTTCAGTGCATATGGGAGGCAAAAAGTTGATTGCTTGATAAGCACATTTAGAAAAATATGAGAAAAATAAAAGCAAATCTGGAAAGCAGATTGCTTGATAAAGTCATTTAGGAAATATGAGGAAACTAAAATCAAATCTGGATCGCTTTTCTATACAAAATGCAATCTGAAAAGTTGGAAGAATAAAGTTGTTAAGCCATTCATAATACATCTGTGGGCCCTAATGCAAGACAACATATCCAGAAGAAAGAAACTAAGTATGTAACAAAGAAAAACCATTTAGGATGGAACAATATTCAAAAAAAAAAGAGACTTAATGCTTCCTACCTTCAGTAGTATCAGTAGTATTTCTGTGGCTGTTTCAAGGATAGAGTCGGCGTTGATTCGGATATCAGAGAGAGACGGCTCTCAGCTCCTTCTATCATCTTACATAAATCACTTAACTCTTCTGAGAAAAATAGCACCTGCCTCACAATAATCACCAGTCCTGTTCTATTTACTGCTTGTGGTCCCAGTACGACAGCAAACGGAGATACCCATCGGGTGCTGAGCAAGGGGTCTTCCGTGTCTTTGCTCCTCAAAGCAGGCTGCTCATCACAATCACTAGGGAAGTTTTACAAAACAAAACAAAACAACAAAACAAAAGCACAAAAAACAAAAAACGAATGCCTGGGTTCAACCCCAGAGATACAGATATAATTGACCTGAGGTGAGGCCAGATAGAGAGGACTCTTGTTTTCTATTTGTTGGCTGCGTCTTTTAAACGACCCCAGGTGTGTCTGATGTGCAGGCCGTGTTAAGAGCTCCTGTTGGAACTCAAATGTAAATTATCTGAATCCTGATACCATCACCTGCTCCAACTGCATGACTTCAAACAGAAAGTAGAGAATGATCCTGTTGTGGATCTCAAGAATCTGAAGTTCAGGAATGAAGGCTGGAGGATAGACTACAGAGGTGGGGCAGGAGGTTCTCTGCCAGCATAAAGGTAAGATGCCAAAACAGAGAAAGCCAAGCATACTTGTATAGACAAAGACTCCCTCTTTAGCCAAATTTTAATCAGAATCCCCCACCCATTTTCAATATAGCATCAAGCTCCTCATCCCCCAACCCTTAATATCTAATTAAGATCCTCTTAGTAATTCTCTATCCACTGTCTCTCATTCTGCCTAGTAGCTGTAAATCCTCACCTGTCTCTGTTGTATTTGGAATTGAACTCAGATCCATAATGAAGTCCCTCTCCTGTACTACAGTGGCGTATATGAAATCTGTCTTTGTGTCATTAACATGTGTCAGAATAATTTCTCAATAATAGTTCCTATGTTCTCCAAAACACGGTCAAAACTATGGAGAACTCAAATCCAGATAGAAGTCTACATATGGAGCCAGAGACTCTCTGAATCAAAGTGGGGAAAACCAAGAGAATGTTAAGACAGAGGCAAATGTGGAACATTCTAGAGATTTTCTAGAAGAACTGTAAGCAGGGCCTTTGGAAAGCCAGGAGAGTGCCTAAAGACAAGGCTAGCAACTGCCATCTACCAGCAGACTAGCCAGCAGCAATTCTTTGAAAACCTTGCGCTGCCTGCACTGACTCTGCCTTATAGCCTTGGTAGCATGGAGATGTAAGCCCTAGGATAGAGTTTCACTGACGGCAGTGTTTCTTCTCTCCTGAAAAATCCCAACACCTCCCCTTGCACTACACATTTTAGAATTTCTTTCAATGATATTAAATAGTCTCTACGGCCCGGCACAGTAGCTCACGCCTGTAATCCCCGCACTTTGGGAGACCAAGGTGGGCAGATCACAAGGTCAGGAGTTCAAGACCAGCCTGCCCAACATGGTGAAACCCCGTCTGTACTAAAATACAAAAATTAGCCGAGTGTGGTGGTGAGCACCTGTAATCCCAGCTGCTCGGGAGGCTGAGGCAGGAGAATCGCTTGAACCCAGGAGGCGGAGGTTGCAGTGAGCCGAGATTGTGCCATTGCACTCCAGCCTGGGCAATAGAGTGAGACTCCATCTCAAAAAAAATAAAAATAAAACAAATAAAAAAAAATAGTCTCTACATGGTCCAAACTTTCTCTATAAGCAAAATCCATCTTTTGCCTTTATTGAAACTCTATGGACACTGCCTTGCTGCCTACTTAAATGTTCTTTTCTCACCCTAGTTGAACCCTAGGATGAGAAAATGAGGCTGGAATTTTTCCCACTTTGTATTGTGAATCCATTATTATATTATCTAAGTATTTAAAACATTACCTATAATTCATCCATTTTATTTAAGAACCCTCTGCTCCTACCTGTTGCATCATCTACTAACCTCATGGTTCCTCTGATTCATTGAAAACTTGACCCACACTCTTCTTCAACCCAAGTCTTCTGTCACCTGGGGTTTATGCTGAATGCTTTGGCATGGGTTGGGTTAGTCGCATTTGATAATCTCAAAAACCTGTGAGAATTTATTTTTAAAGCTATTACCACTAATAATAACAACAGTAACTATTTAACTAGCACTCATTTTGTCAGCTACTGTCCTAAAGATTTCATGTGTATTAACTTACTGAATTTTCCCAACAATCACATGAGATAGGTATTCTTAAGGAAACCAAAGTCTGAGTAAACTGAACAAGTGACCTCAATTCGTAAGGTAGCAAACGGTGTGACCAGAATTGGAACTGTTGAAAAGGTAAACTGAGGAATAGTAAAATTTTAAAGTTTATGTGCACAAACAATTCACGAATCAGGTAGCTCCAAACCAAAAGTGGTTCTGGGGCTCCATTGAAGTAGTGTAAGAAACAGGCTTTTATAGAGAGAATGTGGAAGTCATACAAAGAACATATTTGACAGTCTACGGTTATACAGTTGCCTTCTTTGGTCTATCCTACTGGAGAGTCCCTAGTTATATAAGTTTGTTGGCTGTTTGTGATTGGTTTAGCTTACGTTCTGTTTTTCTTTTATATAGGCATTTATAAGAATTAGCTCAAGTTAAGTTTTGCTTATGTTTGCAAATCTAGCGAGGTGACTGCTACTTAGGAGGCCCAGCTGGTTTTGTCTGCTCAGGGATTTTTCTTTAAGTGAATCTAAATTTATGTGATGGCAAAGCCTAAGTTTTTTCCAATACAGCACTTTGCTTCTCCCCACCAAATGCTATGCCTTGACTCCACTAGGAGAGATAGGATTGAGGCTCACACAAATACATTTCTTTTTTAACTTCTGCTACAGGTGTTCCACCTACACTGAAAAGTGGATTATAATGGCAGACAAGTTTGACTTCAGAAATTCCATTCAATCACGTATGGTCCCTGGTTTGCTAAAGACCTCTCTGATCCTGTGAAGGAAATCACAACTCCCCTCTGACATTTAGCCCTATAAATATCAAGTTGTTATTTTATAAACTTATGTTATACCCAAACAATGCCAACATTTCAGTATTTAAATGACATTGCTGCATACTGGTCACTGAATACAAAGTGTTATTCTTAAAACATACTCCAGGTTAAAACATGTATTCCAATACATGTGGAAATTCACTGGAGAAGGATGATAGGACCAAAGGGTAACCAGAATGCGTGGATGGTATTCCAGAAATAGATGGACCATATGCCATTTCATCATTTACCAGAACAAATTAAAGACTTTTACCATCAAAAAGACAGAGGGCAATTAATAAGCATTGTCTCAGGCAGGAAACACACCAGATCCCACACGTTTTAAGATGTAATGTTTAAAATAGTAACATCTCACTAGCCAGAAAAGAAAGTATCCCCACAGCATTCCCACATCCCATCCCTGTTCATAAACAGAGGCCCTCATAAAGCCCTGATTAACAGTTTTTGTATTAAAACAGAGAAAAATATACACAGTGACCCAATTGTGATCTTTTCAGAAGTTTGAATAAATTATATTTTATTCTTGTATAACTAAACCAAGTTCTTAAGAAGAAGCTTTGTAGGGGTATTAAAATTGAAAATATAATCGTGTTCCTTACACTAATAAGTTCTCGTCATTGTGCCAAATAAACAATCCTTTGGGGCTATTCACATGATGCTCCAAGAAGGTCCACCATTTGTAGACATCAAGGGAACCCAGTTGGTGTTGGATCCCAGCTGGACAAAGAAGAGCGTCCACTAGCCAAGGCATTGCTTGGGATGTTTCTCTCCCAAAGGCTCCATTTGTAGGCTGGAGAAGTAGGAATTGTTATGATGTTCTCCCAGTTACCCCCAAGCTATAAAGAAGCACATGCCTCCTAGAGATGACAGAAACAGGTTAAATGAGCCAGTGTTCAAATATCTGCCAATATCAAATGGGCACTGAGTATTCAAGACTATAAAAGGAGCAACACTCTCCTTTCTGTACTTCTCCTTGTCCTTCCTCATGGCTCACCAACACAGACTGCATAAAATTAACATCAAGAACTGCAGGAAGCTCAGCATAGCTAATGCAAGAAGACAGTAACTCTGGCACCTATGAAGAGTAATTATCATGGTGGCCCCATTCTCTGAAATAGTCTCTCTTCTTGCCTCTCCTAGTCAAACCCATATATTGGTCCTGAATATTGTTTCTCTTTGAAAACTTCTCAAGTTCTCTTTAGGAAGGACCAGTAGCACATATCCAAGCATCACCATTTTAGGACATGAGCTGTCAATCTGTGATTATTTGCTTGCAGGAAGCACCAGATTTCAGACTCCAGGTACTTTGAGGTTGAGGATCCTGAGTTTTGCATTCCCAGTATCAAAGACAGTAACAATTGGTTATTAGGTTCTCAAATATGTTTGTTGAGTCAATGAATGCGTAAACGAGTTAAGGTAATGTCTGCCAATGGAACAGGATTGGATTTGAAATGGGCACAAGAATTTAAGCAAGCAAAGGTTTTCTTTTTCTTTTCTTTTCTTTTTTTTTTTTTTTCTTTTTTTTTTTTTTTTTTTTTGAGATGGAGTTTCTCTCTTGTTGCCAAGGCTGGAGTACAATGGTAAGATCTTGGCTCAGGGCAACCTCTGCCTCCCAGGTTCAAACGATTCTCTTGCCTCAGTCTCCCAATTAGCTGGGATTACAGGCGTGCACCACCACGCCTGGCTAATTTTGTATTTTTAGTAGAGATGGAGTTTCTTCGCGTTGGTCAGACTGGTCTCAAACTCCTGACCTCATGTGATCCCCCCACCACAGCCTTCCAAAGTGCTGGGATTATAGGCGTGAGCCACCATGCCCAGCTGGTTTTCTTAAATTCTATAAAACTTGGAGGAAAGAACTGATGCCTCTATTCTCTCCACTCTTGGCCTCATTCCTATTCTTAAACCTCAATTCACAAAAGGAACTTGCTGAATTTACAAATAATAAAACCAATAAATTTTAATATTTATTTTCAGTAATGCAGTGCAAAGAAACAGAACTCTCAATGCAATGCTAAAATGTAAACACCTGAAAAGCCATGAAGGATTTCACTATACAGCTTTATATTCACCATATTTTCCTGGACGTGCCCCTCCTACAGACCCGTGCATTACTGTGATTTGGCTGGGTGTTGTCACTTGTGTTATGTAAATGGTGACCTTGGCGTGTATTTGGAGACAGAATCTCTCTCTGGCCTGCAGGCTCACTGCCTTATATCGTTGGGAGTAAAGGTTTTCCCAGGTGCTGCTACGCTGCAGCTTGTTGTAGCTGCTGATGTTAATTAATTTATGCAAATCAGCTAGATACTATCCTTGATTAATGTCTTCCCTGCTTTATTAATTCTGAATACCTTAAGAGGTTGTTGGACATGTATGATGCAATATCTGCTTAGAGAATAACTACTCATGTGATTAATTTAGACCCCAAAGAACAGTACTTGATCTCCTCTAGTTGATACTACTAATTACATATAATTTATAACTTTAAAAAGAGTAATTGCACCGGAAAAAAAAAAAAACTAAGTTTTACAAATTTTCTGCAAGTGGCATTGGCATATAACACTCTTAAAATAGCTGTATGAGTTTGCAATCTAAAAGTAATAGCAGAGAAAATGTAATGAGTGCCTATACTTTGCCAGGCTCTGTGCTCACGGCTCCATATGCTTTAACTCTTAATAGAATAATCCAACCAAGCCAGTGTGAGTGGCAATTCTTGAATTCTAACCTTGACCACTGCAAGAGAGCCCAATTCTTAACCATTATTTTAGATAAATCAAAATAACTCAGACATTCAGCAACATTTATTATGGAATTCATGGAAGTCATTTTAGATCACTGTTCCTTCCACATTTTCATGTTTTCTGACTTTATTAGAATTAGTTCTTCCACTAAGTACTTAGCTTCCATGAAGGCTGAATTCATTTATTACATTGCTCTGCACTGCCCACAAACATTCAAAAGAGTAGCTTGTATTAAAAGTGATTGTATTGGTTTAATCTATATGGTTAAAACATTTTCTGTCAATTTATTAAAAGTCAAAATCATTTAATTCCCCTCCTTAGATATTTTTATAAGTGGCAGATAGTCACTTAAAGGTATTTATGAGATAAAAGGGAAGTGGTCAGTACTAGACAATCTATGAATTTTATGGAGAGTAGTGGAAACAAGATGTTGAAAGAAACAAATGACCCCATGAGATCATGTATTCAATAAATATTTACTGAGTCCAAGGAACTGTAGTCCAGATGGTTGCATAAAATGCCTGCCACCAGAAGTGCACAATCTAATAGATGCAGTAAGAGAAGTGCAAAAATAACTATTATATGAGACACCATGTGACTAATTCCCCCCCGCCAAAAAAAAAAAAAAAACCTAAGAGAAAAGTGCGACTATGGTACCAATGAAAGGGATTGTGACTGCTTTGATCAGAGAAAGCTTGAGAGATACCTAACCTAGACTCCCAGAGAGACAGAAAATCCATGTCAGGCAGTATGAAGGGGATTGTTTGAAAAAGAGAGAGAAACCCATGGGGCGAGGTGACTCATTGCCTGCAATCCCAGCACTTTGGGAGGCTGAGGTGGGCCAATAGATTGAGCCTAGGAGTTCAAGACCAGCCTAGAAAAGTTAGGGAGACCCCCATCCCTACCAAAAAAAAAAAGAAAGAAAGAAAAAAAAAGAAGATATTAGGTGGGCATAGTGGCATGAGCAGGTACTCCCAGTTACTGGGGAGGCTGAGATGGGAGGATTGCTTAAGCCCAGGAAGTCAAAGCTATAGTGAGCTGTGATGGCACCACTGCACTCCAGCCTGGGTGATGGAGTGAGATTCTGTCTGAAAAACACAAAAACCAACAGAAACACAAAGCAGTGTGCTAGAAGGACAAGGATTTCTCCAGTCTGTGAGAAGACAGAAGAGGAAGAAAGCCTGGGAAGGTAAGCAGAAGCAAAATCTGGAAATCTATGACTATTAAACTGAGGGACTGGGCTCTGATTAGAGTTTATAATAAAATATTTATAATAAACCTGGGTGCAGGCAAGATCTGGGGAATGGGGCCTGGTTGTCATTGCTGATGTTTGTATCTCAAAAATTCTTTTACTTGAAAATGAGATCATTCTGTACACAGTCTTGTTCTTTCTGTGAGTGTGCACATCCACATTATGGGAAGTGACTGATTTTTGGTCTGGCGCTCCGTATGTCACAATGTGTGACTTCTGGAAAATCACTTTACTTCTTTCTCTTTCCCCCAAATACTTCATGTACAGGAAGGAAGATTAGTCTAGGCAAACCTAACATTTATTACTCCACATCAAGCCAATTGTGGTGACAGCTGTATTGTAAGACAGAGGGATTGCTTTTGGGAAGACTCAGGCCAAGTATGATCTCTCCATGAAGGCTCTCCCCACACCCTACTTAGGTCCCATCACATTTTCTTCATTTATACAAATTCATGTGAGTCACGACGTCTTTAGTCTCAAGATGTTCCCTATCTAGAGAGAAGACCATACATAATTATAACTTAAGACAGTGGTAAGCAGCAAACGGTGGTACAACCAAATAATAAGGAATTCCTGGAGGAGGTGATGTTTTAGCTGAGGTGAAATGGGGAGGGTGGGGAAAATCATTTTATTTTTTACTTTTTACTTTTTATTTTTTAAAAGACAGGGTCTTGCTCTGTTGCCCAGTGGTGCAATCACTACTCACTGCAGTCTCAAACTCCTGGGCTTACTCAATACTCCTGCCTCAGCCTCCCAAGTAGCTGGGACCACAGATGCACGCTAACACGCTCAGCTAATTTCATTTTTTATTTTGCATTTTTAAAAATTAAATTAAATTAAATTTTAAATTCTGGGATACATGTGCAGGATGTGCAGGTTTGTTACACAGGTAAATGTGTGCCATGGTATTGTACTGCACCTATCAACCCATCACCTGGGTATTAAGCCCCACATGCATTAGCTATTTATCCTGATGCTCTCCCTCCCCTGCCCTTCCCCATGGCAGGCCACAGTGTGTGTTGCAGAGATGGAGTCTCACTAAACGTAGAACCAAGCATAGTGCCAAGGCTGGTCTTGAACTCCTGGCCTAGAGGAAACATTTTACTTCGGTTCTTTTAGCTGTGAAGAACAGTCTCACTGAATTAATTGAGGGTAAAGTAAGGGATTAATATAAGGATGCATATACAAAGGAACCCAAGAAAAGCCAAATCACTCAGCCTCAAGGAATGCATCTGGCAGCTGACACTGAAGGACAGGGGCTCACTGTCTAACTCCAGCCTACACATTACTCAGATTCTCTTCAGTTGTTTCCAACCATCCCTCCTCACTGTCAGGTGGATTTCTGACCCTGCATTTGGCCTATCTTTTGTCTCCCTCATGGCTGCTCCTTCATGTTTGTACCTCCTCACAACTTTGGATGGCTATGCCTCCTGAAGGGTCCACCTCCACCTCGTACCTGAGGCATTCACTGACTAAGTCACTGTGCCATGAATCACTGTTCTCTCAGAATGAGATGTCTCCATGGAGAGTCCCAAAAGAAAAGGAACTTGATTGGCCCAGCTCATCTTTTTATGCCTATGTAATGCCTCCTCATGGCTCAGATGCCCCTACATAGACCAGTTAGTTGTTTCTGGAGGTAGAGGAGAAGAATTGGAGACTGTGGGACATGGTGTTATGCCACCCGCTGCAGTAGGGAAGGTGGGAAGAGCAGTCCCTTGAGAGAGGTATGGATATGGAAGGCTTTTGTCATGTCCAGATTACAGAGTCTCGAGCAGAAAGAGCATCAGGCACAGGAGGCAGGAAAGAAAGAGGCATGGGTGAGTAATTACGAGTTTAATCCAGTCAAGGCACAGCATGTGACAAACAATCCCAGGCACCTATGTAGGACATCATATTAAAAGATAAATTAAGATAGAAAGATTCTTTAGTAGCCTACTGTCATAATCCAACTGAGAGAAAATGAACATGAAAAGCTGAACAAAGACAGTGACAGTGTTACTAAAGGGAAGAAGGAGGGTTTCAGAGGAATTCCAGAGGCAGAATATACTAGACTACATCATAAATTAGATGTGAGAAATAGAGAAAAGTCAAATAGGACTCTCAGGCTCCTAATCTGTGCAAAAGGTAATGCCATTAATTGAAATAGAAATGGAAAGAGAAGTGCTATAGGCTGAATGTTTCCATCCCCACAAAACTCATATGTTGAAATCCCCCTGTATTAAGAGGTAGGAGGACCTTTGGGACATAATCAGGTCATGAGGATAGACCTCCCATAAATGGAGTGAGTGCCCTTACAAAAAAGTGAGCTTGGGCCTGGAGAGGTGGCTCACACCTGTGATCCCAGCACTTTGGGAGGCTGAGGTGGGAGGATCACTTGAGTTCAGGAGTCAAGACGAGCCTGGCCAACATGGTAAAACTCCATCTCTACCAAAAATACAAAAAAAAATTTAGCCGGACATGGTGGCACATGCCTCGGCTACTCTGGAGGCCGAGACAGAAGAATCGCTTGAACCCAGGAGGCATAGGTTGCAGTAAGCCGACATGGCACCACTGCACTCCATCCTGGATGACACAGGAGACTCTGTCTCATTAGAAAAAAAAAAAAAACAACAACAACAGAGACAGAGACACACAGAGAGCGAGCTTGCTTTTTCTCTCTCTTTTGGCTTCCTGATCTCAGACTTCCAGCCTCCAGAACTGTGAGAAATCAGCTTGTTGTTGAAGCCGTCTAGTCTACAGGATTTTTTTTCTTTGTCTTTCTTTCCTTTCTTTCTTTCTTCTTTTTTCTCTTTCTCTTATTATTATTATTATTATTATTATTATTATTTTGAGACAGGGTCTCCCTGTACCACCCCGGCTTCTGTGGAGTGGCGCGATCACTGTCTGCTGCATCCTTGAACTCCCTTGACTCAGATGATCTTCAGCCTCAGTCTCCTGACTAGCTAGGACTACAGGCACACCGCCACAACGCCCAGCTAGTATTTGTATTTTTTTTCTTTTGGCAGAGACAGAGTTTCTTCATAATCGCCCCGGCTGTTCTCGAACTCCTGAGGCTCAAGCAATCTGCCCACCTAGGCTTCCCAACATGCTGGGATTACAGGCATGACACCACGCCAGAACTAAATTTTTTTTCTATAGCAACCTAAACTGACTTAACCGGGAGATTTCAAGAAAACAAGTGAAAATGCAATGAATGTGGTAGGGAAAGTTCAACTCAAAATGTGGCCTGAGTTCAACTCAGGCCAAATTTTAAATGGCTGATGTATATCCAAGTAGAATAATCAGTAGGTAGCTGGATACGTGAGGCCGAAGCATTTAGAAGAGTCTGGGCCAAAAATAAAGACACAGTGACCATTCATAGTTACATTAGATAGAACTCTTGGAAGGGTGTGAAAAAGGACAAAACATAGAAACCTGACTGGGGTTTTCAGATCTTTGTTATTATGTACACATTGCTGTGCTATGGATGCACATATGCGTATCTCCCCCACTAGACTCTAAGCAACTTCGGGACAGGCAATGCCTCTTTGTTTTCTTGGTGTACTGAGTGCCAAGCATAGGGTATGGTAACAAAACAGGAGAAGGAAATGTATGAACTACCTTACACAGGCACTAAATCAACTACTTCCTGAGGGAAAGGGAGGTTTGTTTTGTCTTTTTTGCACGGGTAGGGTATGGGGGTGGACAGTCGGGGAAGAAGTTATTAGGAAATGTGGAATCATTATAAAGTAATGACTAAATACTAAATACAGATTCATTATTAAAGAATCCATGTATCAAAGAGATTCATTGTTTCAGCCAAATAACCAAATAATCAGATTATGTCTTCGGGAAAAAAAATTATTATTATTTTCTTATTGAAGGCCTGGGTAAAGGATAGAAATGTACACATTTGTCAAAACTAAATTGTATATATAATATTTGTGATTTTTACTATAAATAAGATACTCTCGAATAAAAAATATATTTGGAGAAAGCGTATCCAATTAGAAGAAAATAATTCACTATTTCTTGTTTAAATTTCCCAACAAATACCCATTTATTGAGCACACACTTAGATCCTCTATTGTGTGGTGAGAATATATTAAAACATCACTATGACAAAGTTCTTACTCTCAAGGAACTCACAGTCTAGGGTTAAGCTAGACATGAAAAGGGATCATTACAATGGATGATAATTGAAGTAAGAATAGAGTGCCAAGGGTCAAACACAACTGTATAAAGAGGTTGCAATCTTTTTTGTCTCCTCTGTGCTCCTAGTTCAGATGCGTAGAAGGAAATGAAGCTGAAAATCTCACTTCTTAAACTCATGAATGAATACATCACCAGAACTATGTGTACTAATTACATGTGTAGCTCATTACAAGAGACAGGGGCAAAAATAGAATAAAATGATTTAATAAAATGGGCAAAAATAAAATAAAATGAAATTTTCAAGGTAACAATAGTGTGGTATTTAGGGTGCCTCCTTCAAACACAATCAATGACACTGCATTCCATTATATAAATCACCTGTCCAGGGGGAAGTGGAAGGGGATAAGGCAGAGGTTAGCTACTTTAAAAAATGAATATTAGAAATTGTCCATTACTCAGATCATCTTACAACACTTTCACAAATTGCAAGTTTAATTTCTACTCGCACTCAACAACCCTAAGTACTAAACAATCTTTAAAAATGTAACAATACTTCAAGTAACATAGCTCTAACTCACAAAAATAGGTATCAGATTAGTTTCTGGAAAAAGAAATCTCCTATAGAAGTTAGATTTTTGTTTTCTGAATTTTTGTTGAATGGAACTGCCAAAGGTTTCCCAAACACTATATGAAGTTATTTTTTTAAGTTAGGTAAAGAGGTATAATTATTAATTGGTTTTTTCCCCTAATACTGTGACACTACAGCTACTCATGAAAGGAACTTCTGACCAGCCTGGGCAACATGATGAAACCCTGTCTCTACAAATAGAAAAAAAGTAGCCTGGAATGGTGGTGTGTGCCTGTAGTTCCAGCTACTTGGGAGGTGGAGGTGGGAGGATGGCTTGAGCCCTGGAGGTTGAGGTTGAGGTTGAGCCATGATTGCACCACTGCACTCCAGCCTGAGTGACAGAATGAGAACCTGTCTCAAAAAATAAAAATTAAAAAAAGGAACTTCTACACGGAATATAACTAGACACACTGGCCAAAGATAAGGTTTAAATATGAGTGTCTTTAGCCAGCCATGCCAGTCAATGAGGCAAATAAACTGTTATCAACCCATTTCAAATAGCTTTCTAGAAAATCTTCTGGTGCATAGTTAATTGTAGAAATTGACTCCTACTAAAGATTTAAATACTGTATATTTGAATACTAAATGAATATGGGTATAAAAACTATCTTAAGTTTTTACTATAGGGACAAGAATGATGGTAATTATACATTTAAAGTAATTGTATATTTTAATCAACTAAGGGTAAATTAACTACAGAAAAGCAGATCTACTTGTATTACAAACACATCAATACACTCTGTGTAAATTTCACTACCCATTTATTCCATAATACGTTTATTCTGCTTGACATACGTATATACAAGCATGTAATAGCTGTCCTGTCATGGAAATGCTTTCTTTAAATATTTGTGAGCATATTTACAAGAGTACCATATAATTGTTAACATTTTCTTGTTTGGGTTGTTGTATATATTTTGAGATACTCTTATTATTTTACCTTTTCATTTCTTAAAAAGTCTAGAATTCCTCTCAACTCTCAAAAGAAAGCATCTCTCCCTTAAAGATCTTTCCACTGAAGATGAGCTGCCACTTGCATAGGGCACTGAATCATGAATCTTCCTAAAAGTATTCACATGAGGTAGAAGTTACACATTCACTGGAAAGCCTTGCATTATTTTCTGCATTTTAAGGGCACGTGACATCTCAATTTCCACCCTCTTCATAAAATAAACAAACATACAAACTTTGAAATGCAATAAAGCTATTAGTTAACCACTGGCAAGTTTGCTACAAAATGCCTTATCAATGATGAAATTGCTTTTTGATTTATCTATCATTGTGAAATATTGTCAACCATCATTTACAAATTAGAATTCCTAAACCAAACTAATAAAACTAAGATTCTTAAACTGAACTAACAAAACTATTAAATGCTATACTGTAACATTAAATATTTACAGCATTTTAACTTTTATATTTTTGTATGTAACACTGAAAATTTTTTTTTTTTTTTTTTTTTGAGACAGAGTCTCGCTTAGTCGCCCAGGCTGGAGTGCAGTGGCGCGATCTCGGCTCACTGCAAGCTCCGCCTCCCGGGTTCACGCCATTCTCCTGCCTCAGCCTCCCGAGTAGCTGGGACTACAGGCGCCCGCCGCCTCGCCCGGCTAATTTTTTTTGCATTTTTAGTAGAGACGGGGTTTCACCGTGTTAGCCAGGATGGTCTCGATCTCCTGACCTCGTGATCCGCCCGCCTCGGCCTCCCAAAGTGCTGGGATTACAGGCGTGAGCCATCATGGCTTTTGTTCTATTTTGCATACTGAATATACAAATGCTGAACAGGAGAGAAATTAAAAGAAGTGATGTCTTTTGCAAGTTAAAGTCTCTGGATGGGAAATACCACTAAACACTCTATTAATGTTGTTCCTTCGAAGGTATATGCTGGATATGTTTGCTCGGACTCATTTTGACTTGACCAGAAAGTGATCAAAAATGAGTTCATTAATATGATTGTTATAGGAATTATATTTCAAAAATTAAATGACAGGTGAACAGACCTGGTAAAATGCAGATGGGATTAAAATATTCAGGCAATGGCTAGTATAATTTGCTGTTACCTAATGACAAAAATTACTGGCTGAAGAAATGAGCTACTTAAACGATAATAAAATAAGTAAATTATTCTAAGGCTCCAAGTAGAAGAAATATATAACGAAGAGGTTGAATTTATACACTGAATGTTGAGAAACCCCAGTTTTAGCCTCTTTGTTTTGTTCAGAAACCCACTGAGTAACAGTGTGTATAATACAACGGGTAAAGCAAGGCAAAACAGCACTGTATAACCACACTTCATATAGAAAATTTAGTTGAAATCAAGAGACAATGGCATTGTTTGAGAAGAGATGATGGCTCCGTCACTAGGTTCATACTACCAGCACTCACGCAAAAATAACAAACTCGTAGGTGAAATTTCTAAGCAGAGGTCTGGCCATCAAGATGTGGATGAGACAGAAATTATCAAACTATTAACTGTAAAAGAGTTTATAATCCCTTGGTCTAAATGTCAGTCTGCCTGCTTCAACCTACATCAATGCCATACTATGTCAGCATTCCTATCAGCCATCATGTGTCTAATTTTAAGTAGAGATACCTAATTAATTTTTCTCAATAGACGACGCTTTGATGAGTTTCTTTGCCCAAATGATCAGCTGTAATTAGTAGTTCTGGTTACAAAAAACATATGCAGAAGACATTTTAAAAATCACCATTATGAGACATTAACCAGGCTCTAACCATAATATTGAATATACTTTTTCAAATAATGGCTATTTTTATGCATGTCTTTTTATATTTCCTTAAATACATTTTATTCTCCTAAGCAAATTGATTCTTCACAGACAAGTTACAAATCTAGGACCATATCATGTATAGAGATAAAGTTATCATGAGATCAGAATGGTTCTCAGAAGTTTCATTTTTTTCAAAGGTTGGAACAAATGACTCATCAAAGTTATACTAATTTTCACAGCAGTGGGCAGTATATCTTTATGCACAGAAGTCTGGTGTGAAATTCATTTAGTCAGGCTGGGTGATGATAATTCCAGTAATGGGGAGGGGAAGGGGATTCCTCTAATCTATGTTGCTTTGAAAAATCAGATACATCAAAGATCATTATTTCTATACAATTTCCTGAGTAACTGCAGAGTGAGTATCATTGAAACTTCAACCAAATTGTTTGATTACAATAAAATGAACCAATTTACTACTTTTAATGTCTCCATTTTTTCCCTCATTGCTAAAAAGAAAAATAAGAATGTAAGGGTTGATAGTTGCATAGTGCATATTATCACTGAATTTCTGGACAGATTGTGGATATAGCTCTTAATTGATATGCCCCAGTGTACAATATCATCCCTCTATTCTCTTGTTCATTTGTGTTATTTTTATTTGATTTCAACCCAGCAGTCACTGCCTGCATTTGTCCTTTTCATGGTTTAAAAAAAATCACAGGCAAACACTCTTTACTGGGGCAAGCATCTAGATGACTTGACAAATTTGCACCTGAACCTTATCAAGTCAGCAAATGGTTCTGCATGATTACCAAGAGTCTCGTTACATTAACGTCCTTGCTTCATTTAGAGCCCAGACCAAACACTATGAAACAAAAATGAGTAATCCTTTAAACTGACTGAAGAAATTCTACCATATTCAGTTTCTTGCTAAGTGCATGTTCAAGTGATGATACTAACAGAAAATGTCTCTTTACTCTGTGAGTCCATGTGCCACAAAATAGTATTTTTCAAAAGAGGAGCTATTTTTCCATGAAATATCAGCCTTTCATGACCAATACAATTCAGAAAATATAAAAGAAGCTTCAATATTTATTTTCAGACTGTGCTGTTCACCTTTTGCTCCTGAAAGCAATGAAAGCTGTACACATAAACAAATCCTTTTATATAAATTGGAATTCACATACATCTGAAATGGCTCAAAATAAAATAAAATAAAATCTGCCTGACCCTCTTGGTAGGATCTGATCCTCTAAACTGAAAGGCTGAATTTTGCATACAACTTTTATCAAAGTAGGGTAAATTTTCCATATGCATATATCTTTGTCTATAAGTGGATATGAAGATATAGATATATTTATGTCCATAATTTGGGCATATAAATATGTATACTACATATAGATTGTTCTGCACTGCATTATTTTTCTTAAAAATAGATCGACACTTTTCCTAATAGTACTTTTAAATACCTCTTTTGTTTCACTTTTTGATTGTCTTTCAGTGTACCAAAAATAATCAATTTGATGACATCATTCTTATATTTCCATAATATCTATCTCTATTCTCACATTTTGAAAGTTTTTGAGTCTTAGGGCACATACTACTATCCGCATTTTACAAATGGGAGTACTGGAGTGAAGGCAGATTAAATGAGTTGGGAAAGAATAAGAGTCAGGCATTCTGACTCCCAGGTTACGGTCCTCCCCTTGTCTCCTGCTGGTGTGCATTAAAGATGTTGCAGTGTGAGCATTAATAAAGTCATCAATATTACTTCCACTAGGGCTTCAATGTGGTACCGATAAAATCCAGTTATGGGTCAGTATAACATCCCTATGTGTGGCGATTGTCACTCTAAACCCTGGTCTCTTCTTTCATTTCCATCCTAGACCAAAATGAGGACTTCTCCACAAAGTGAAAAGGCCAAATTCAGATTCTCATTTCACTGCTCTCATCATCATAACTCTTCAGTTGCTTATTTAATTACCGTAACTGGCCTGTGGTTGTATACTGCCCTATACAGGTCTGTATGAAGATTTACATTTACTTATGAAGTGGTTTAACCACTTTGAAAAAAACACCTGTAACCCCATCACTCACCTTAGTAGGCTAAGTATTTATTGCTGAGCCTGCATGCATGCAGGTTGCCCTATAGAGCATTGAAGGTCATGCATTGGTTATCCAGACATCATCAATTTTTTGAATACATATTAATTAAAATTTGGCAAAGCACATTGATTCCCTATACAACAACTTTTATTTCCAGATATTTTTATAAAGTAATATGAAGTGATAAAATACTGACAGCCTTTTTATGTTTTACAAAGTACCTTTTTAAAACATTGGAGAAAAGTTTCATGTTACATACATCTAAATATCTCAAATCCTTTTAATAAAATCTCTCCTAAAAATATTCTTTCATCATCACAGGATCCTTAAATTAGAACCCCTGAATACCAAAACAGAAAGAAAAAAAAAAGTTTTAAAGACTTTGAGGAGATGTTAATGTTAATTAAATCTCTTTTATCTGGATTGATTA
Organism: Papio anubis; assembly: GCF_008728515.1. Taxonomy (NCBI): domain Eukaryota; kingdom Metazoa; phylum Chordata; class Mammalia; order Primates; family Cercopithecidae; genus Papio; species Papio anubis. The sequence goes on along the minus strand of NC_044990.1, from coordinate 71,783,139 downwards.
GTGTACTTCATTATTCTCTACTCCTCTGGACAGATGTGTTAAATTACAGTTGACAGAGAACACTACTGAGAGCTTATTTGATCACGTTTCTTCAGGATTTAAAATATCTACACTTGAAGTTAAGAGATAATACACAGATTTCTGAGGTGTACCTTGATCAACATTTTTTAGTATGCTCAAGCCCAGATGGTTTTGATTGTTTTATTTTGGATAGTTTCTGCTAATTATTTTTAATTATTTCAATTTTAGAAGTATTACTTTGTAGTTTCAAAGGACTGGAATATGAGAACCTCTGAAACTAAACTAGATAGTTTACAGATATATTTTATTAAAAGGGACATTAGTAGATTTTACTTAAAATCAAAACTGATGAAGCTTAAAAACAGTTTAACAAAATGCAATGTAATCAAGAGATTGCTTAAGAGCAAATCACATTGATGATATCCATTTGTTATTATTAAACAGTTTTCCCTACAGGGATATTTGACCAAAATTCAAATTACAACAAAAAAAAACCTTTAAAAAAAACCCTTAAAGGTAGATTATTTTTTATTGACAATAAACTTTTAAAGCATTTGCAAATAATCCTTTAATATATCATTTAACTGTGCAAGAATCAAACATATGGATCTCATTTCCCCCTGTAATACATATGGGTTTAAAAGTTAAAGGAAATATCTTTAGTAAAATGTGTTGCAGACTCAATTACACCTTCTAATATTTGAAAAATAGTTTGATGTGTTTTATAAATGCAATATGTGCCACATTCCTAATCATTACTCAATTGCACATCTCCTCTCTCATATCTTTTGAATGGGTTGAAGTGATGATAAGTTCTTCAAGATGAAACAAAGGCATGCCCAGTAACATATGAAACAAACTGGCATTTGCAAGAGTAAAGAAAGATATGGGAGAGTTGCTGGCCAGTTCCTGGGTGAGAACAGACACCAGGCAGGGAGGCCTCCTGGGAGAATCAGCCTCACCCCACAACCAGCTTTTCACACTCCTCGGTGGCCAATGTCCCTGCTTCTATGTCATTGGCTCACTTTTGGTCAAAAGAGTCTTATAGAATCCTTCATTCTCATTGGTGACTTTTTAAATGATCTAGACATTATTACCAAGCTATAATTAAATTTCTCAGTAGGCTCTTTTATCTTACACCGGTTGAACATCCCTTATCTGAAATGCTTGGGACCAGAAGTGGGACCCAAGGTTTCAGACATGTTCAGATTTTGTAATATTTACATACACATAATGAGATATCTTGGTGGGGGTCAGACCCAAGTCTAAACATGAAATTCACTTATGTTTCAAATATGCCTCATACGTATAGACTGAAGGTAATTTTATACACTATTTTTTAATAATTTGTGCATGAAACAAACTTTGTGTGTATTAAACCATCAGAAAGCAAAGGTGCTGGATACAGAATTTTCCACTTGTGTCATGTGGGAACTCAAAAAGCTTGGCATTTTAGAGCATTTCAGGTATCAAATTTGGGAATTCCGACATTCAACTTGTATCGCTAAACACTAACAGCATCAGGAAAGAAGGAAGGGAGAAAGGGAGGGACAAAAAATTCAGAATGACTTCACTTTCACCACCACTCCCTAAGTGCTCAGAAGGCTGGTAAGTAAAGCTGTCTCCTTGGGCTGTTCCCTCAGGATATAAGACTTACTGATCTCTGCCACCCCTTCCCTACAAGGAGTCAACAGTCAGACTGCTCTAATAAGATGCACAGAATGCCAAACTTTTGTGTTTAATCATGTAAAAATTACCAAAACACAAACTATAGAGGGGTGTTTAAATCACAGACTGATACACCCTTCTTCAATTTGGTAGGAAAGGCATCTTACAAGATGTGTTAGAGTGATTAACAGCATCTGAATACCAGGCCCTCCAGCTCCCCATATCCTCTGAGCTTTGTTCTGCCTCAAATTATGTTGGGACTGCTTCTCTGAGTTCCCTAATTCAACTTGGTCCTTGTGCCTAGGTTGTTAGGGTAAGGACTGATATGGTTTGGTTGTGTCCACACCCAAATCTCATCTTGAATTATAGTTCCTATAATCCTCACATGTCGTGGGAGGAAACAGGTGGAGATCATTGAATCATGGGGGCAGCTTTTCCCATCCTGTTCTTGTGACAGTGAGTGAGTTCTCACGAGATCTGATGGTTTTATAAGGGGCCTCCCTCTTCACTGGGCACTCATCTCTCTCCCGCCGCCCTATGAAGAGGTGCCTTCTGCCATGATTGTAAGTTTCCTGAGGCCTCCCCAGCCATGTGGAACTGTGAGTCAATTAAACCTCCTTCCTTTATAAATTACCCAGTCCCAGGTATGTCTTTATTAGCATCATGAGAACAGACTAACACAAGGACTGATTGTAGATTTGGCACAACTTTGAAAATACTTCCCATCGGTGTTCCAGGTTTCTTCTCTCAACAGGTTGACAAATTCTAATACTTTAAATATGCCTATTATCTCCTAAGTTTTTAAATCTGTATTTCTCATGTAAGTTTGATTTTATGTAGTATACATTAATATTGACAACTTCTATATGAAAATATCTATACTTTCACAATTTTTAAATGTCTTCAAAAGCAGCAATTTTGTTCCTATAATTTTCATACTTTTTGACATGACTTAGAAAAACCTATCCGAGTTTTGCTAACTTTTTAACCTGGGTTTTAAAAAGATATCATTATTATTACTGTTGTTTGACTACCACCAAACACACACACACACACACACACACACACACACACACACACACAGAGCAGTATATACATACATATATATCCCATGAAAAATAATTTCTCAATTTTGGGTGGGCAAAAATTATACAAATTGGCTTTTTGAAAACAAGGTAAAATATGTTAAATACTGTATATAAACCAAAGAATGATTTATAGTCTAATTTACAAAGTAGGACTACAGTGTGCAAAGACATCATTGCTTGCCTTATGAAATTATTTCCTATTCCAGATATTAGTAATATGGCAAGGGAGTAAAGACTGTCATTTTTCCCAGTTCAAGAAGAGTTTCTGTCTGCATATTTACTTTTTATCTTTATATAACTGAAAGACAATTCATTAATTAAAAATACACTATCTGAAAAGAAGCTATGGGTAACAGGATAACACTAATTTGTACTTTCCTGTCTGTATATTTTAAGTTTCAAAATTCTTTACAATAGCATGCATTATTGCAGGGATAAAGACTAACATGCATAACAGAACTCAACAGAACTCACTGGACTTAAACCTCTCCCTGTCCCACTGTGTAATCCAGTCCCAATCCTGGTGGCTTCCATTCATTCCCTTAAAGGGGCCTTAACCGCATTCTGCCTAAGAGCCTCTGCAGCTCTTACTCCCTGTGCCTTGAAGCTTCCCCTTCTATTCCCTCTGTACTTAGTTTACTCCTATTTGAACCTTCAGCTCAGTAAAGATATTACTTTGCCAGGAAGGCCTTTTCTCATTTCCCAGACCATATAACAACCTCTGTTAAAGACTCTACATTATCCTCTACTTCCCTGGGCAGCATGATTGAAATATCTACTAGTACATTATGTTCATTATTATTGTACTTATCTAAGCCATGAACTCCACTAAGCTGTTTTGATCAACATTGTGTCTCCAGCACTTGGCACACAGTAGGCACTCACTAAATATGTGTTGCCATAAATTGAATGAATGTCTTTGTTATATGTGAAATCAGTTTTGAGATGTATGTATTTACTATCTGATTCTTGGACATGTCTGAGGTTAGAAAGTTGCTATACAAATGCTCTATATAAATAGCTTCAAAAAATCTGACAAATATATGAAATACAAGGGCTCATATCAAAGAGTGTCTCCAATTACTGACATTTCTGCAAGAGAATAAAGAGAATACCAAACGACTACAGTGTACATACTAAAGAATTTCATTTGTTGAGGCATTTCTGCTCATTAATCCTGATAAAACTATTAAATATTCTCTGTAGCTCAGACAAAGCAACTAACTACTGGTATAAATCTTCATAAGCCTCTAAAAGGACTTAAAGGACATAATCAACCCTATTTGTAAGACATACACATGATTTGAGGCTGGCTTAGTGTGGGTGTCCAATTAAAATTATTGCTAACTGCACTGCTGCCGTGCCCTAAGGGATTTTCTTCTGGTACTCCAATTCAGTACCCCTGTTATTTTCTTGCACCATAAAACTACACCCTTTTAAACATAAAATCAGATGCACTTGCTTAAAAAAGCAATAAACTATATGTTTTAATCTGCCATTTGCAAGAAGCCCAACTTATTTATTACAAATGTATAAACAAAGCAGAGTAAACTAACAACATTCAATACAAGTGTTGCCCTGAGAGAACATGAGCCTTTACGTACAGTTGTCAATTCTTGATTGTCCATATCTTAGATTATCCACTTTGTGCATTTTCCAAAAGGAATGTGAAATTGTAAGTGGGTTTTCTGTAACCTATTTGCTGAGTTATGTACCCCTTCACCCCATAAGTTGTTTCTGGGATTTAGGAATGCCAATTAAATATTAAGTGAAGAGAAATATCAGGATGTGAATCAATGTAGTAACAGCACCCATATCTATCCAAATATATGAAAACATATATAAGGTCTCAAATTAAATGTCTTAATGTTTTGTATTACTTGCAGTTTTGGATTATCCACAAAACTGATCTATAGTCCATTATTATGTGTAACTGAACAGAGACCACACATGTAATTTCTCACATTCACCAAAGTATGTACGTGTCCCTTTAGGCTTTTGGGTGTTTCGTCCTTTGCCAGTAATGAAAATTGACATGACACCATTCCAAGCAAACCCACTGTGTGGGTGAGACCATTTGTCATATGAGTTTAGATCTGTTGGTCATTTCTCACTGGTCTGCAGCAATGCTGATGTTCATCTGTTAACTCCCTAATGAAGGACTGATAGCAGACCATAGTAGCTCAATCCCAGATTAACTCATCTCTTATTTTCTTGAGAAAATTGAGGCCTTCCTGTGTGATCTTACCTTAACATTTTTTTTTCTCAACCTCAAAATTTCAACTTCCCCTGTTTTTAGCTCTTTTCTATGAGAAAAAAAGAATCATTCCCTGTTCAAGGCTAACTAGAGATAAATAAGGTAGGAAAAAATAGGGCGGATGGGAAGGCTGTTCAAGCAGGGACGAGCAGTGCTAAATCCCCTTCCACCATAGCAGACAATCAATAGGTAATATTAAAAAATTTTAAATCAAAATGTAGCAAAATGAGCATATTGTTTAGAGATTTGAATTAATTACCAAAGAACCATGTAAAAGAGCTTTAAATGATTATCTCCGTGGAAGGGGGAAAAGCGATGATGCCAGTGATTTTTCTGTGTAAAATATTTGATTCTTTAAACTGCATTTATGCATAACTTTAAAACTAAAATATTCCTTCATTTTAGTAAAAATTAATCTATTTGCTCTGTTCTTATATTTAAGGAGAGTAAGTGGAGAAAAAATTGGCAAGAAGCTTTTTTTTTTTTCCCACTATAATTCATTAGATCAGCTAAGTTGGGAGGAAGCAAAATTAGGGAATTTTTCATACAATACATATCTGCTCTCTTCCTAGGTTCAAATTGTACTGGGGGCGGGGTAGGGGACTCAGAATCAAGGAAGAAAGGATGGGGGGAAGGGGTTAGTGTGAAAAATGTCCCCAAGTTATTCTGATGGATCCCACTTAGATAAGGACTTTACTCCATGCTAAGGACAATTCTGGCAAAACATTCTTAGGTTTGTCTCTTCAGCTCAAGGGAAAGGGATTTTTATTTCTTTCACCTTCTACTTCACAAAGCTTTCAAATTCTGATTGTCCTATGAAAAACAATGTAAAAATATTCACTTCAAAACATTTGGTCCCAATAAATAATATAAGTTGGATTTTATGTTCGCAGGCTGTAAAAACTTCCTAGTAAACGTTCGATCCAAAAAACAACTTTGCAGTAAATATTACTTAATTCGATTTCACTGAGGGTGGCTTTATTAGTACACATTTAAAAAGTATGAAATTGAGAGGCTAAATTGGTCCTTTGCACCTCACCTTTTTACCATTCCATCAGTGTCAAGAAATAAACTCAAAAGCAAATGTAAGAAAACGTTCATCTTTATTGTCTATGTATTGAATTCAAAAATTTCCTAACTCAGTGGTTTCAGAATAGGTGCATATTGGAGTTCTGTTTTTTCTTTTTGCGTTTTTCTGTTTTGTTTTGTTTGAGACGGAGTCTCACTCCGTCACCCACACTGGAGTGCAGTGGCATGATCTTGGCTCACCACAACCTCCACCTCCCATATTCCAGCAATTCTCCTGCCTTAGCCTCCCAAGTAGCTGGGATTACAGGTGCCCACCACCATGCTTGGCTAATTTTGTTTGTATTTTTTGTACAGACAGGGTTTCACCAGGTTGGTCAGGCTGGTCTCGAACTCCTAACCTCAGACAATCTACCTGCCTCGGCCTACGAAAATGCTGGGATTACAGGTACAACCCACTATGCCCAGCCATTCTTTTCATTTAAAAGTGTTCTCTTGACAACATAACATTGATATTAATTTAACACTGAGCTATTAGTTAATTATTTGGGTTTATTTCTTACATAATTTAATCATTCCCTTTGATTGGACAGGAGCATTTACTCTTCTTTCAATGCTTTAATTTGTCCTCCAGCAAGATGATGGCAATCTATGAACCAGGAAGCTGGCCCTCACTAGACACGGCATGTGCCAGTGTCTTCATCTTGGACTTCCCAGCCTCTAGAACTGTGAGAAATAAATGTCTGCATTTAAAAAGAAATTTATAACCCTATATTTTCTACTGTGGCACTAGTATCTTGATACTTTCCTAATACTTTAACCTAAGGAATATTTTTCAAAATATGCACACCAGAATATGAGTATCCCTCAAAAGGCAATCAATGTCATGTAAAAAGATAGTTCTACAATCAATAAATTTAGTAAATATTGGAAATAAGGTTCAATAAGCTATTTTATGGCAGAATCTGAACAAATCTTTTGTATGCAAATGGCACTGAATCCCTAAGAAGTGATTATTGTATAGCATTTCCAAACCTGTACATATCTCGACACACCATTTCTTACTGTCTTCTAGAATATCTGTTACTCCAGAACAATAGTTCTCAAAATGTGGCCCCAGGGCCCAGAGCTTCAACATCACCAAGGAATTGGATTCACATGCTCCTTCAGGCTCCTCCCAAAACCACCTGAATGAGCAGTTCTGACAGTGAGGTCTGGCAATCTGTGTCAGAAGCTTCCGGTGATTCTGAGGCACACTCAAGTTTGAGAACCAGAGATATTCTAGCAAGACCATTCTCTTCCCAAGAGTAAAAGAATGGTTTCCATAATTACCTTAGAAAGAAAAGGTTTTCAAATTAAAGTGAGTCCTTAATAATAGGCAGCTTTAAAAATATATCATATTTCATCTTTTTTAACATAAATCTATGATTTTTAAAAATAAGTGTTGCAGATATTTTAGGTATACAACATGATGTTATGGGATACCTATAGATAGTAAAAAGGTTACTACAGTGAAGTAAATTTACATATCCATCATCTCACATAGTTACCCATGTTTTGTTTTTGTGACAAGAGTAGCTAAAATCTACTCATTTAGCATGAATCCCACATATAACACAACTTTATTACATGTAGTCCTTATGTTGTACATTATATCTCTAGATGTGCTCACTCTACATATCTGCTACTTTGTATCCTAAAAATGCTTACTGCTTTACAAATTACATAAAATGTTTTCCTTTGCTTTATTATTTTACTGTTTATCCTTACCCAGGCAAAATTCATGACACTAATTAAAAAGGAACTAACTGGTTTTATTGTACATGAATAAGAATGAAAACATCGGTTAGCAATTAAATGATCCATATGACATTGAGAGACAAATAAAAACGAACATATCAATATATGTCATATAAAAATATTTCTTTATGATATATGTAAAGTAGTCAAAATTATAGAAAGGAGAAAGGTGGTTGCCAAGGGCTGGATGGAAGAAAAAGGGAGAATACATGTTTAATGGGCACAGAGCTTCAGTTGTGTAAGATGAAAAAGTTCTGGAGGTCGGCTGTACAACAATGTGGATACACCTAAGAGTATTGAACTGTACACTTAAAAATGGTTAAGATGGCAAATTTAATGTTACGTATTTGTTACTACAATGAAAAATAAAACAAACTTTCTAAAAAAAATCTCTATTCAGCTCATACAATGAAACTGAATCACTGTGGCACTTTCTATCTGGAATTAGGTATTTATGTTCTATTTCCCTCTGTAGCACTTGTTGTCTGAAACAAGATACTGAAGCAAATGTTTTGCAAGATAAACTGTAAAGCCAATAACACAAATATAAGGTTTACCAGCAAATTATTACTGTTGAAAACAAATATTATTACAGTATCAATATACTCTTTCCAGGAACTATAGTAATGAGGGGAAAGAGATTTAATTCACTGGGATACAATATACACTTATTTTCAAAATAAGGAGTATGATTAAAAAGTGAAGGGCACAGCATCAAGGGACTAAACCCTAATTTTATGGTAGGAAAGCAAACATAAAAACCCTTAATTTCAATAAAAGAAAATTTCTCCCATTTATTCAAAAAGCTTCTATTGAGTTCGAGGCACTCAGCTTCTACAAGGACAAAAGAAATACGATTCCTGCCCTTAGGAAATTTATAGTACATTGAAAAGATATTTACAATAATAAAGTTATGTTCAGTTGAACGATTACTCTGTTTAAAAAGTTAATCACTAAATTGAATGTAAAAAAACAGTTTAACCATAGTCTTTGTCCACAGCATAGCTAAAACTCATTTTTTAGACTCTAGAAATCTCTGAGCATTTCAAATTCAAGCTCAGATGGGGATTTGAGGAACTGGGTTATAATAAAGACACCTTGGTTTAGTCTGATGAGACGAGATTTTTGTGAAGTGAAAGCATTTATTATAAGCCTTTAATGCCTCCAATATAATCTCACATTTCTGTACCAGCATTCATCATTTCTATTTGTATAGTGTCTGGCAATTTATAAAGCACTTTCCTTGACATTATTTCACTTGATCCTTACAACTCTTAATTAGGTTGGCAGATATTGTCTTCATCATTTTATAGATGTGATACTGAGACAGAGGGAGATTAAACTGATTGGGTAATGGTCACCAGTCTATTACTTGCAAAACCAGCACTAAAACCAGGACTTTCTTTTCACTTCAGTGATGTATTTGTAAATTCCTTCACCCACAGTAAAATTATTTGCAAAGCATCATAATTCAATAATAATAAAAAATGATGTATTTAGGAGTTGGCAGAGGGCTTATAGGAAATGTAATAGGGAGACAATTTTGAGGAAAAATTTCCCTCCCTGGGGTTCTCTATCTCCCAAAGAAACCATGTAATGACTCCATTTCTGGTTTCTGACTATTTTAGAAGCATTGATTATAATCTCTACTGCCTCAAAAACTGTCGAAATGCAGGGTATTATTCGTATAAGGCAGATTAAATGGACAGAAAATAGAAATTCTTTGCAAGTCACCTAAGAGGATAGCAGGAAAAGAAGTAAGCTGGAAAGAAACAAGAACCACACATCTAAGAAGCTCCAGGATGGACTGTAGCTGTTATTTATAGAATTCCCCACCCAGAGAGTGAGGTTTTCACCAGGCCTCGGGCCCCACACATCCCAGGTACTCCCAAGGAAAGGGATAAAAGCCAGCAGCAAGCCACTGCCTGGTGGTTCCATGCACCACCTCTGTCCCTGAGTCCCAAGAGCTGCCTACCACCACCCTATATTTGCTCCTCTTCAAGGCTTCCTTGACACCCAGGCACACCTGTGGCCGGGACTGCATGTCTTCCATCCATTCAAGGCGATTCTTCTCCTGTTCCTCCATCTCACACACACACACATACACACACACACACACAATCAATCTCTCTCTCTCTCTCTCTTGTCTCTCTCTGTCTGTGGCCAGGGAGAACCTTCTGGACTTTCTTTCTCATCTGCCCTCCACTTGGGGCTCCATGCCTTTCCTTGACCCTTGCTTGACTAAAGGTAAATGGTTTTACCCTGGTCACTGAACATAAAAAACTTAAAAATTCTCCTGTTATGAGCTAAACTGCATCCCTCCAAAATTCATATGTTGAAGCCCTACCCCCATTATCTGAGAATGTGACTGTATTTAGATAGGACCTTCAAAGAAGAGATTAGGTTAAGATGAGGACATGAGGGTATGTTCTAATTGAACCTGACTGACATCCTTATGAGAAGAAGTTTGGATACACAGACACCAAGGATGCACACACAGGAGAAATCAAGGAGAGAGGCCTCAGATGATACCAAAGTTGCCTATACCTCAATCTCTGAAACTACAAGAAAATTAATTTCTGTCCCCTAAGCCATCTAGCGTGTGGAATTTTGCTATGGCAGCTCCAGAAAACTAATATACTAATTGATTCCTGTCCTCCCACTTACATTATGTTTGAGGTCTGTTGAGATCCGTCTTTACTATCTAGTTAAACATAGTATTCTGAAGAATGAGGCTCTCTTCTCATTTCCATGCCTCATAAAATTCCGTAATGTCTAATACAAAAGGATCTTTTTGTACATGTTGCACATGTGCACGTACTAGGATCAATGACAGAAAAAACCATTTCATGTACCCAATTAAGATCTTAAATGAACCATTTTTAGAAAAATAACCATTAGGAACTTTAAAACAGTCTTCCTCCAATAACATGAAAAGAGTTTCAATGAGTTGCAGCATCTGTTTGCAACATGTCAGAGCTGGCAGACAGGTTAGTCTATAATCAGAAGAGGCTTTCTCAGTTTGGAAGCAGGACCTGTAATATTTCACTATATTTTGCCCAGGTATTTAAATTAGTAGGCTTGAATAGGCACTCACAATTTTTGATATGTAATCTTGTGATTCAGTCTTTCCAGTGTCTAACCCTAAATCCTTTTTAATTCTTTATATAACATTTTTTCCTTAGTCTCTTATACAATCTTAGGTAAGATCCTAATTTGTGATATAACATTACTATGTTAAAGCACTTTGAAAGCACAGGAAATTGTATCAAAATTAGAATTTGATGTATTACTAATATACATGTCCATTAACACTTATTCAGAAAATTTCAAAAAGAGCGAACATATTTTTTGCACTGTATTTATGAAAGCGACATTTCATACAGTAACCCATTCTGATAGTATAAAATCATAGACCACTTCTAAGGGAAAAAATCCTAATAAACTAACTTGAATTATCTGAAGGCAGGTTCTATTTGTAGTAATTTTTCAGATGAAAATAGTTTCCTTTTGGAGCTCTGTATATGACATTCGATTTCAGACACCTAACAAAATGCCTAGAATATAGTAACCATGTAATATATATAGTTAAATAAGTGAATGAATACAGCAGTACTGTAAATGTTTTAGAATGAAATCTTATGTGGCAAAGGATCATGTCCTCTTTTGAAATCCATTCATTACAGCATAAAATTCAATATATTGATAGTAGAAGAATTATTTTTGTATTGACACTAAAAGGACACTTAAGGGGGCAATAAATCATTCATATCACTTCCAGAATGAACCTACCACATTCCCCCAATGACACATTACTCATTGTTTACGTGGCACTGCTCACCAAAATGAATACTTTAGGGACTCCGTAATACAATACCCTAAATGCAGTTCGTGTTTAGTAGATAATGACTGAATGAATTAACGAATACATCTGTAGGTGACTACTTTTTACCACTCGCTTTTAAAGTTTTAAATTTCTTAAGCTGTAGGAAGCCAGCTTAACTCATTTCCCTTAAAAAAAAAAAAAAGAGGCAATCAGCCAGGTGCAGTGGCTTACGCCTGTAATCCCAGCATTTTGGGAGGCCAAGGTGGGTGGATCATGAGGTCAGGAGTTCAAGACCAGCCTGGCCAACATGGTGAAACCCCATCTCTACTAAAAATACAAAAATTAGCTGGGTGTGGTGGCTGGTGCCTGTAATCCCAGCTACTTAGGATGCTGAGGCAGAGAATTGCTTGAACCCAGGAGGCAGAAGTTGCAGTGAGCCGAGATCGTACCACCGCACTCCAACCTAGGTAACAGAGTGAAATTCTGTCTCAAAAAAATAAAAATAAAATAAAAATAAAAATGAGGCAATCAATCAGTTGATCTTAAAGGGAGTATCATGTACAGAAATCCATAATATCAAAATACCTGAAATTTCTATGATAAACAGTAAAGTTTTGATATGTACAGTACTGTTTTAACTTTTAGGCAAATGAGTTCTATCAGCAAAGGATTCTAAGTCTATTCTTATATCTGAAATAATACTAATGGATTATGTGTTCAATGTTTATAATATCTCTCTTAAAGTGCAATTCTGTTTACCTAGATATGATTCAGACTATATTTTTGGAAAAATTACTTGGAAAACATATTCCTAGATGTCAGAGAGAACTAAAAGGTTTTTCCTAGCCCTCAGGAGACAATTTGCCTTTCTAGCATACAGTGTATTCACATTTGGCTTTACAGGTTGCATTTCAGGTCATTTCGGCTTTTGTTGCATTTCAGCTTTTGTTGAGAAGGGTAAAAAACTTATTTTCCTTAAACACTGCCTATTTTTCCTTTGTCCTACATTTTTACTGAGAATAAAGCCTGCCACCTTACTGCATGTTATGGATAATCAAATAATAGCTTTTTAAAATCCTAATAGAAAGAAGCATAATTCTGTTTCTGCAGCTGGTAAATACAAATGTTTCTGAACTGCTGGTATCTAACATGGAAATAAAGTTGGAAAAGTCAATGGTTAGGCACAGGCATAGAGGGTCTGAATTCTGTGGTCCACTGTCTGTTCAGAGATTCTCAGCTATCACCAGTGATAAAACAGATGAATATTTATAACCTCATTTACTCAATCACTCACGGACATTATATCCAAATCAGAGTAGAACAAATTGTTGGAGCTCCACTCTGATACCCTACATGAATTATTTAATAATCTTCAAAACCTGGATTTTTGTATTTCAACAATCCATGTTTTGCAAAACTTATAAACACTATGACTTCATTCTAATCATATCATTCAAACATTTTCTAAGTTTTATAGACAGACAATGAATCACCTCATTCTTCAATTTCCTCTCAAATTTCAGTGCTCAAGATTTTTCACATTCATTGGTCTATAAATTATTTCTCAAATTAAGTGACTATCGTTGGAATTTTTAAAAGGTAAGTTAGAATGTAAAATAAATTCATATATCATGGTTAAATCCCTATCCAGTTTTAATTTTGTTTATCTTATTCATTTGGTAAATCTGCCATCTAAAGACAACTTACATATTCCCAAAGTGAAGTCATTAAAATTATCACTGAACTATAATTATCTTATTCAAACTAGTCACATTTCAGAAATAATATGCCCCAAAGTGACCTAGTTTATACAATCCAATTTACCCCATTATCGAATGAAGAATTCATATTAAGTAAAAAACTACAACTTATTTTTTCCCTAATACAAGCAAAAAAAATTCTCTCTTGATAGTCAATAAATGACTATAATCCCATCAGCACAGCACAGAACAAACTTGACTTCAGAATCTATAAAACTTAAGATGAAATGTATATAGTTTATTAGTTATGATTACTGCAAGTAACTTAAAGGAGTTAATGGTCTGCCATGGTAGTCAGCAAGTCTTGGTTCTTTATTCCGAAAAGCACTATAATTAAATTTTAACAGTCTATGAAAGGAAAATCAGTTCTTTGTCTACCAAGTATTACTATTTCCCATTATAAAACATCACTTGGAATACTCAAAAGGTTGGAATATTTTATTCATATCTCTTTCCAAATTCTATGATATTCCAGGCAAAAATAACTTCCGTATCTAATAAATAGGATTACTGATTTGCTCAAGCTTAAGAAAAAGCTGAGGAAAGTAAATATTTAAACCACTCACTTGATCATCCTCAAGAATTCTAAGCCTGGTTGCATTATTTACTTCTACGGGTCCATTTCCAGTCATATGTTTTACTTTTAGATCTCTGCGTAAGAGTACATCTATACTCTAAAGCTGTATTTGATATATGTCATGCCTCCATTTTATCAACTGTCTTAGATCCAGGATGTAATTTTGATAGTCAAAAATGTCTGAATACTTTTGCCTTAAACCTTAGTTGTTTCAGAATGAAAAAGTTTTCTTCAGTGTTTTCCAGACAATACCTTCACTGTCTTGGGGGAGGGCAGGCAGCATAGGGAGACAAACAGATTTGATCATTAAACCAATGTTTCATAACTTAATTGACTTAAAATTACATAAAGCAGAAGATAAAGGTCAAGAAATAGGAGGTCTACAAGGGAGTAGAACTTCCTTTCCCTAGCCCTAAACTTTCCTGTAGAGACACTTCTGTTAGAATACGCCAGGCCTCTCCTGCTCTGTCAGTCACATCTACCTAGGGAAGGAGGAATGATTATTAGAAGTAGGAACCAGGCTTGCAACACAAACACGCCCTGCCCCTTGAATGAATTTGCTTTCTCTTCTGCTTTTTGCCCAGAGGAAACACAGCAGAGGCTTCTGATTGTCCAGATGTGCCATTAACTACGGGTGCAAGTCTATTAAATTCTGCTGGAAATTGGCAGCAAGCCCTTTCAACCTAAGATCTAAATGCAGACCTACAATCAGCTTTAATCTCCATTTGTCACTTTAATCTCCATTTATCTGTCTTTTCCATTATGCTTCTCACTTGGTGCTAAACTATGGAAGTGAAGGAGAGGGAGTGTTGTTGTTGACTCTGTAAAGCTCAAAAGTTTACATATCATGCTGAGGGGATTGTCCACTTGGAGCTTTTTTTTTTTTTTAATTAAGGAAAATAAACACATAAATTTTAAAAGAAGAAAAATGTGAAAATGCTAGGATAGAGATATAAAATATATGGGAGCCTGGTATAAAAGGCAGAAGAGGCTTCTAAATAAGGGATTCTGGAAATGTCTCAGTGAGAATTATAAGTAGAATTCAAAAGGATTTTGGATTTGGAAGCAATTTACAGAGAAGAGGAGAAAACATGTTCCAGGTATACAGAAATAAAACAATGTTTAATTCTTTGTTAAGTGGAGTAAAAAGCACATTGCTTTATAATGCACACTCTCTGAACCCTTGATATTATATATTATCTACATATCTATAAAGATATACATATGTAATTATGCACACGTATATATAGACATAAACTCATATATGTAAACCTCAGAAAAAGTGAGAAACATACCATGTTTAATTGAGAAGAAGCAACATAAAATTTTAGGTGATGTGGGGCTTTTATTTATTTTATTTTATTTTTTTAAAAAAAGAGAAAAGGTCTCACTTTATCACCCAGGCTGGAGATTAGTGACATAATCATAGCTCACTGCAACCCTGAACTGCTGGCCTCAAGCAATCCTCCCAATTGAGCCTCCCAAATAGCTGGCACTCCAAGCTCATGCCACCATACCTGGCTAATTTTTTTTTTTTTTTTTTTTTTGAGAGTCATAGTCTTACTATGTTGCCCAGGCTATGCTGGAATTCCTGAGCTCAAGCAATCCTCAGCCTCTCAAAGCACTGGGACTCAAGGCAAGAGCCACCATGCCCAGCTGTGTGGGGCCTTTTAACACTTACTCATATCTCTGGTGTGTTATATACCACACATATGTTTTTTTTATTTTTTTGTTTTGAGACGGAGTCTTGCTCTGTTGCCCAGGCTGGAGTGCAGTGGCATGATCTAGGCTCACTGCAAGCTCCGCCTCCCAGGTTCACGCCATTCTCCTGCCTCAGCCTCCCAAGTAGCTGGGACTACAGGCGCCCGCCACCACGCCTGGCTAATTTTTTATATTTTTTAGTAGAGACGGCGTTTCACCATGTTAGCCAGGATGGTCTCCATCTCCTGACCTCGTGATCCACCCACCTCGGCCTCCCAAAGTACTGGGATTACAGGCGTGAGCCCCAGCGCCCGGCCAATAAACCTTCTTTCTAATGGCAGTCCCTTGATCTGTCAGCCTCACCATACCTGAATAATAATAAAACCTACATTTTAGAATGCCTTCATATGTGAATGCCCGCGTAGGTCCCTCCTTGGATAGCCTGGGAGAAGAGCCTGCTCCTGGGGCGTTGATGTAGTAGAGGGAGCCCTGGATGAGGGCTAGGTGTCTGAGGATTTGAGTCGCACGCTTAGCTGTTTGGTGCCCCCTCACCAGCCTCACTGTGAGGCAGGGCAGCCAGACAGGGGCTATGAGTCCCTTTGCTACATCAGAAACCAGAGCCACAGTGCCTGGCCTACCACACATATTTCTATACAGTTGACTTATGTTGATCTTCCAGCAAGTTATTTAACTGAAACAGGAAAAGAAAAAGAAGGTGGGAGAAAGGCAGAGAGAATTACAGTAAGAAACACAGGACAATAGAATTGCAAAGGCCTTAATCTACTTCTTTATAAGTTACTCTAGGGCTGCAAAATGTCATTGAGACATCATTATGGCAATCAATATTCATTACATTGATAAATACAAAATTAGAAATCAATATCCAAATGTTCAGCTGATGGAATGAGAGATAAATGTCAGGTGGATACTCATTTCAAAAATTATAGGCTTTATACGTCTGTCTTAATATATCAAAATTTAATTTTATTGTGTTTTCACTAACAGAACCCTGAAAAGTCAATACGATATTAGATTATTTGCAAACTTGTGATATGCCTCCAAACTTTTCACTGAGTACATAATCACTCTGAAAAGAATATTGCTAGACAAACACATCTTCTCTCTCAGTAAACTATGTCTTTCCAAACCTACCTTTAACCTGATTCTTCTCTGTTTCAATGATAAAACATTAATTTATTTTATATGTTTTGTAAATTTAGTAATTGTTACCTTGTTTCAACTAAGTCTGAGTATGACAATGGTAACTAAATGCTCCCCAGAAAAGACTTCAAAGAGGGAAGAAAAGAGGTTCTGACCTTGGCAAAACTCCAGTCAGGCTTCCTGGAGAACAGGAGGCTTGAGCTAAATTCAAAGAATGCACAGCAGGGAGCTTGCTGAAGGAAAGGGAGGCAGAGAAGAGAGCATAGACGTGGGTCTTGGGACACAGGGGCTTGTGGTCAGCAGGTTGGGAGTGGAAGGTTAAGCAATGATGTCTTTCTACAGGCAGTGAGATACTGCCACGTCTGAACCAGGGGAATGACATTCTGAAAAGACCTCTCTGGCTTCCCTTAGGCAATCTTATCAAGTAACCTCATATCCATGTGCTTCCAAAGAAGTCCAATTTAGATGCAGCACACAGTACTAACATAAACATAGTCAAGTGCTTAGATGAGGCATTCCACTACTCTCTTTCCTAAATTCACTGAGAATTGGTCTTTATATAGCAAGAAAGGCTGCATCGACTCTCTTCCACACTTCACTTCCCTGCAGGCAGGAACTATACTTAGAGATTCACTGCTGTATTCTCAGGCCCTGAAAGCCATAGCTCATATTTGGGCACTCAAATATTCATATTTTAATATTCTAAATGGAGGTTATTGAAGACTTGTTTCTATAATCTCTACTTTGTAGATTGTCTATATGAACTGGGCAGAGTTTTCGTTACAGATCAACACACCTGCAAACACACAGGCAGGACCAGTCCTGACCAAATGGCATTGGAAAGTCTCCCTTCCAAGGACTACATACCAACTGCCTAAGAGTGTCTCAATGTATGTTCAACAACAGATAAATTTATTTTGCAAATAATCCTCTTAATGCTTTTTCCCTATAGAAATGCATATAACCCACTTGAAAATATTTTTTATGATACATAAAATGCTAAAAATGAGCCCTGAGAAAACTATGCAAATATAATCATTTACTTTTAGATCAAAATGGATGCAATCTATATTAAGGGGCTAGTTACTAAGGTTACAATGAATGAGTGAATCAAGTAAAACAGTATTCAGTCTTAACAAGTATGAAAAACATACTCAGCAACATGTATCTCTACAGAGAGACCTATAATGACACATTTTTTTCCCCAAGAACTACATGTCTGCCCATCTAAGTATTTTTTTTTCTTTTTCACCTGTCCCTAAATAAATATAAAATCTCTCGTTCCTACAAGTAGATGAAAATTTAGGTATATGATCTAATAGCCTGTTAATTTGGCCAGGTCACATTGACTTTGAATGGAAAGCGGTAGATAATACTTTAACAATATTTGGCATTGTTTCCCCAAACCAAAGACCATATGAAATATCTCAGTCCTACAATTCTGAAATTAGGCATTGAGAAAATTTATAGTGACTAAAAATAATATTGTACATTTGCATAGCTCTTTATAATCATAAAGGGCCTTCATTTATACAAGATAATTTAGAAACAAAACATCAAAGGTAAGGGCATAGGAATTGAAGCTTCTAGCAGGCAAACTGAAAATTTAGCTGTAACTTCATGTGAATCTTCCAATATATAAAAAGGAAAAATGGCATGAATTTCTTTATGAAGAATTAAAGTCTATAGTAAATTTAAAAAAAAAAAAAAAAACACCCCTCTCCTGTTGAAAAGGATAAATGAGTGAACCAAGAAATCAAGGTGGAAGCTGCAATGCTTTTAATGGCATTGCCACATACCTTTTTGGAAGAGTCTATATTGGTCCAATCTTAAATTTTCATTTAAAAGAAAATCACATTCCTAAAAATGTTTATCCTTAAATGAAATAGGTTGTAACAAACTTGAATTCATCAAGATTCTAAGCAGTAAATCTGCTTTATATTTATAAAGATCTAACATGTAAATCTCCACATTTTAATACTACAATATCTGTTAAAGGAAACTAGCACAGCTGGCTTTCCCTATTAGTGAACTATCATTACTACAGCTTAATTTGGGTTTTAAAAGTTATTTTCTTTATAGATCAGTAAGCAATAAACTACAGTGGGTGTTATAGTCTGTTTATAATCTCTTTCATATCCAGAAAGCATGAGTCTCTCAGTTCATTTTTATGCAGGAATTCTAAGTCATCACTTCTTTGTGCCTCTTGAGTAATACATGACAGAGTACAGAATAGTAAGTCACATTTTACTACTTATAGAATGGCAAAAGTATATAATTCTCTATTATTTCTGCCTTTTATAAGTGATATTTACCAGCAGGCCCTTAACTCTGACATTTAATCTCCTTAAATTCTGATCAAGTTATTAACATTAATTATATTTAACTGAATAACAGTCATTCTTCCTTATTCTATTGAGAGAAAAACTTAATACAAAGTGTACATGCATGTTAGATAATATGCATGCCCTAATGCCCTCAGCTTCTATATTCAAGTTCAAAGCACTTAAAACATAGGCTGTGCTGCATCGAGGCAATTAAATATTGACCATATGACTCCTAACAGTATTTATTCCCTTTCCTCCTTTGTATTAATGAACGTACTGGGTCTTATGAACTCAACCTCCTTCTACTTTTGAAGTGTATGTTTCTTAAATTTACAGCATCACTTCTGCCAGTTTTCTTGATTCCTATGATCAAATATTTGGTGACCTTTGTCCTGTTACGGTACCACCATGAATATTAGTAAATCATGCTGTTAGTGTGTCTATAATGTATTATTTGTAAGAGATTGTTTTAGCATAAAAATATTCACAACCAGGAATTATATACAAATTAATTAGGAACTATCATGATATACTTGTGATAGGTAAAAGTAATCTATAATGCATTAATAAGGCTTTGGTGAAAAAAGTAAAGCATAACTAACTACTACTTTTTCCCGCTTATTGGAAATCAGACAGTGTAAACAAAAACAAATTAATTTTAATATTTCTGAAAGTTTCTTCATTTTTAGGTAGAGTATTGACTATATACACACATGTATAGCGGTAGGCTGGTAACAATTAGCTTTCCAGGAAGTAACACCCTGGTTTTTAGTATTTGCCAATTTCTGTGGTATAAACACTCTTATCTTGGTTGATTTCAACCTACAAATATCAGGACAACCCCTTGAAAAATGCCTAAGAATTGGGAGCTGCAGTGGCTCCTGCCAGTTGTCCTGGCGCACAAGCAGGCGAGGCTATGCGTTCGAGGCCAACCTGGACAAAATTGAAAAAAAGAAAAATGCCTAAAAATTTAACAGTTGGCTCTTGTGGGCCAATAAAAGCTGGTTCTGGCATCTCACTGCATGCATATTTGAAATAGACATATACACATACCAGTGTAAGCTGAGTACCCCTTATCTGAAATGCTTGGGACCAGAAGTCTTTCAAATTTCAGACTTCTTCAGGTTTTCAAATATTTGCATATGCTTAATGAGGTATCTTGGGGATGGGACATAAGTCTAAACAAGAAATTAATTTATGTTTCACGTACACCTCATACACACAGGCTGAAGGTAATTTTCAATACAACTTTTAATAATTTTGTGCATGAAAAGAAGGTTGTGCATACTGAGCCATCAGAAACCCAATATGCCATGTGTAGAATTTTCTACTTATGGTGTCATGTGAATACTCAAACTGTTTCCAGTTTTGGAGCATTTTGGATCTCTGATTTTCAGTTAGAGATGCTCAACTTGAATATATACAAATATGTTGATATATATTAAATACATAAAAGGAAAGTTACATATAGTTCTTAACAAACACATTGATTTCTTTAAAGTTTATGGCAGCTCTTTCTAAAGGTCAGAATTTCACTTTACGGCTTCTATCTTTCTAACCATATATCTTACTATAATTTCCTCTGAGGTCCTTCACAGAGTAACATCAACGGTTTTGAAATGCATCAGCATTTAAGCATATAATTAGCTATGGCCATATGTTTGGCGTCTAAAATAAAGCAGGCCAGATTTAAGAACTCAGACAGCAGACCTCTAAGAAATTTCATGATCTGATTTTCTTATCATCCTTTATGAAGTTCTTATAAAAAAAGTGTTGGTGAATGAAGACTGGGCTTACTATACAGGGATTCACATATTCTATTCTAAATACGGTAAGCCCTCTATATCCATGGGTTCCACATCCTGGATTCAACAAGTTGAGGAGGGAAAACCTTTGGAAAAAAATAAAATCAAAAGATACTACAACAATAAAAAATAATACAAATTTAAAATATAATATAACAACTATTTATATAGCATTTATACCGTATTAGGTATTATAAGTAATCTAGAGATGATTTAAAGTATACAGGATAGCCAGGTGTGGTGGCTTATACCTGTAATCTCAGCACTTTGGAAGGTCAAAGCAGGAGGATCATGGGAGTTTAAGACCAGCCTGGACAATATAATGAGACCTTGTTTCTACAGAAAATTTTAAAAGTTAGCCAGCTGTGGTAATGTGTGCCTGTTGTCCCAGCAAGTGGGAGGCTGAGGTGGGAGGATCACTTGAGCCCAGGAGTTAGAGGCTGCAGTGAGCTATGATTGTGCCACTGCACTCCAGCCTGAGCAAAAGAGCAAGACCTTGTCTCAAAAAATAATAATAAATTAATAAAGTATATGGGAGAATGTACATAGGTTATATGCAAATACTATGCCATTTTATATAAGGGACTAGAGCATCTGTGCATTTTGGTAGCCATAGGGGGTCCTGGAACCAATTCCCTATAGATACTGAGGGATGTCTGTACTTTGTTTTCAGTGTACCATTAAACTCACATCGTTCATTTTTCTATTTTTATTTACCACAGCTATTTTCTGCAGTGGTGCATAATCCCTAAGGAGAAAGGGTGCCTGAGGGAATCTGAGAATTTCATTCATCCATCTACTGCATCTGAAGTTAGAAAGCCCAGACCCTTGAAAAACTACCAAGGGCCGCAGTAGCAGAAGAGCAATGAGCTAGCATCAAGCAGGGATAAGCCAGGAGCTACAGACCCGGCACGACTCCATCCATAGATACTGTCAGGTGAACAGCCTCCTGGAGGTGTGCAACAGGTGACTCTGAGTGCTCTCAGCTGCTGCTGTGAGAGTAAACTGGCACAACTAACACAGAGAAAAATGTGGCAATGTCAACCAAAATGCTCAGTGCCTGTCACTTTTTCCCCAGCAATTCTACTTCCAGCAATTTCTTTTAGAGATAAACTCCCACTTTCATGAAAATATGCACATGTAAGGACATTAACTATAGTGTAGTTTATAACAAAGACAAAACACCCTAGATATGCAGGCCACTAGCTATCGGATAGGAATAATACAGGGTGGTCACAGAAGAACAGAAAACTCCAGGCAGTGGCTGGGCGTGGTGGCTCATACCTGTAATCCCAGCACTTTGGGAGGTCGAGGCTGGTGGATCACCTGAAGTCAGGAGTTTGAGATCAGCCTGGCCAACATGGTGAAACCCTGTCTCTACTAAAAATGCAAAAATTAGTGGGGAGTGGAGGCACACGTCTGAAATCCCAGCTACTCAGGAGGCTGAAGTAGAAGAATCACTTGAACCCGGGAGGCAGAGGTTGCAGTGAGCCAAGATCATGCCACTGCACTCCAGCCTGGGTGACAAGAGTGAAATTCCATCTCAGAAAACAAAACAAAACAAAACAGAAAAAACTCCAGGCAGCAATTTCACATGACTAGTAAAAGGAAACAGTTAAAATAGCTGCAGAGGCTATGAGCTAATAAGACCCTGAGAAACCAGGGTGTGGGCCAAGCTGGCCGAGACCAACTGGCCCCAACATGGTGCTGGATTTGACGAAGGTTTCACCTAAGACTTCATTATGTGCCCATGAACATACTAATCACACACCCACCAGTGCCATGACAGTTCCCAGAACACCCATATTTGTTGTAAAAATTAGTAGCATCACAGTTCCAGGAACTCTCCACCTTTCTCCAGAATTTTCACGAATACTCCACCCTTTTGTTTAAAAAACCCCACAAAGCTAGCAAACCCAGACTCCATTTGTATGACTCTCTCTTGAGTATGCCTCCACTCCCTTACGTGTCCTTTTCCCTTGGCAATAAATCTCTGTACTCTCACTATTTTCTGACTGACTCATCCTTGAATTCCTTCTTGCAATGGCGTCAAGAGCCTGGACATCAGCTGGGGTCCAGGTCCCAGCAGTGTTCGGGAACCTCCCCCAGTCCACTGGTAGCAGCTAAATCAAGTATGGTATATTTGTACAGTGGAATAAAATGCAGCCTGGGGATGTGAGGGGAAACTGAGGCAAGTCTTTATACACTGCAATGGAATAAATTTCCAGATAAGTGGAAAAACATCTGCATTAAAATATATAGAGTATGATACCATTTAGGTTAACATATGAAATATAAATATTTCTATAAACTATCACTGGAAGGATTACAACTGCCTGTAAGAATAGCCTCTGAAGAGGCCTATCCATTTTTATCACTTGAATATTTCTGTATTACCAATTCATAAATAAATTTTTGAAAATAAGACATGTGGAAGGATTTGTCAATTGTGCAAGTTTTAATGGACTGTAGGCCTTTATCACATTTATTTTCGCAAGAAAACTTAAGTGTAACTTGGCATGAAAGGATCCACACTTTCACCCATTTTTAAAATTGCTCTCTCCAGCTCCCTTTTTTTTCTGGAACCCTTCCTTCTTTGCTGAGGGGACATCTGAAGCCATTATTTCCAAAATAATTGTCACTACGACCCCCTGATATTTGGACCTGAGAAAGGTAAAAGTTATTTTTGGCTTAAGGAAAGTTTTAGAAGCCAAGAAAATGTTTCAAGGAGAGTGGAAAGGACTAGGAATTTGTCCAAAAGTGTGAAAAGCTAACGGTTGAGGGGCTATTTCCTGTGTACTCATCAATGTCATAGTCTTGTAGCCAGAATTTATGT
This sequence comes from Papio anubis, assembly GCF_008728515.1. Lineage (NCBI taxonomy): Eukaryota > Metazoa > Chordata > Mammalia > Primates > Cercopithecidae > Papio > Papio anubis. Next base: position 71,759,286 of record NC_044990.1, on the reverse strand, counting down.
ATCTTGACTCCAACATCAGCACTCTCATAAATGACTTCACATTAACAAAATATATAATATATGTAAGTGTGTGTGTGTATGTGTGTGTGTAGGGAGAGATAGGAAATAAATGTGAATAATGCCAGAAAGTCTAAAGTTACCTCATCTTTATTTATCTGTTTATCCCCAGCAACATTTGCCTATCCTCAATATTTTTCACTAAACCTCAGGTTGACACCTCAAAAGTGAAGAGACAGTTAAATCCACCAGTTAAGAAGCTTATCTGTTTGTCCAACCCTGGGCAAAGTACATGTGAAACAAATGAAACTGCATAAACCCATCCCTGGGGGAGCTTAAAATCTTCAAACAGCAACCACGTTTCTCATGGAATTCTGGAGTGGTGGATTTACACTCAATTTCCCTAGGAATAGAGACACTCTTTTCTCTTTTATTCCATGCAAGAAATTACAAAATATATTTATCTAAAAGTGGCACTTATACACTGGATTCTTCTTATGCCTTAGAATGTTAAAAAGCAATATTTATGCTGCATCTAAACCCAGCTGTTTCAAGTAAATACAGTACTACAGGAAAATGTGCTATTCCTGAGAGCTGAACTTCTTGTCAAACCACAGTGAATGTTCCTAGTTCCAGAGGTTCATCTTTAAAAAGAATCATTCCTGGAAAGATGGAAAGTCTGAGATAACCTTTAAAAAAGGTACTTACTGAATTTGGAATAACTGATTTAAAAATCCCATAGTTTCCTACCATAAAAGACCAGTCTGCATTTGCTGACTTCTCCCTCCCTCTTAAAACCTATGCCCCTCAAGCTCCCTTCTCCCTAACTGCCCACATCTGATAGAATTGGCTTTGCAGGAGAAACCAAGCATGGTCCATAACCAATACAGGCTTCAAAAAGGAAAGCAAAGACATGGTAATATCTCTAGGTCCTTGGGTCTAGAGGAATAAGAGACTGCTTTCTTTTGGACAAATTATCTGGTGTTAGTGAAGGAATTTGCATATCAAAGAGTTTTAGGAAAGGTGTCTGACCCTAAGCACGAAAACCATAATCGTGTATTCCCACCCACCATGACATTTTATAATTCAGTGTTAAACCAATTCTAAACTACAAAAAAGGAAGGAAATACAATCAAATTCTAATTTTTATCATGATGACTACTACCTTGCTAGACATGTTATTTTCCAAAATGCTTTTTGATGCCCCTGTTTGCTAGTGCCCTAAGCACATTCCTGGTCTGACTGTTGGGTAATCCGATACCAGTTTGCATAATTTCTCCCAGAAGCACTATAAAAAATGGTACTAAGGACTCAAAAGTCAAAGTTTGGCCAAGTCTATAATAAAATAAATCGTAAATCTTGCCTTTGATTTTCCCATCTAGGATAATGCTTCGGCAATGTGTCCTGTAATGTGATTTAAATAGAACAATGTTCTAGGTATTGATCAATAATATTATAAATTGAGGACATGAGTAGTTTTTTAATCTGAACAATTAAGACAGATATTCACCTAAGAGGTGGTGATAACAAGTCCTAGGAGTGTCTGTTAGCCAAAGATATTTATTTCAAAGTTTCCTACTCTTAAATTCTTATGGAGTTTGACACTGAGATACTTTTCCAAATTTTAAAAATTTACGTAGTCTTTATACTACTCAGTTGAAAGGCCAACTAAGTGAATTCTATTAACAAAATGAATGGTATTAATAAAATTATTTTTACGTGATGGCCAAATTTTAAACTAAAAACACTGAACCTTTAGCTAATTCTCAAATTACTAATACATTGGCATAGATTGTATCTCTTCAATAAAAAGCCCTTTACAAGTTAGTATTTACTAAAATGAAGGCTCTACTATAGAAACAAATAAGTGATCACTTAATTATACTGCTTTTTGTTTTCTCGATATGAGTTGGTCACTGAAAGAATACAGTAAAAAATCATTGCAAATGGTTGTAATTTTCTTTCATATTCCTCATTTAACTCTGGTTTCATATTACAAAATCTTCTATCTCATTGATTTTTTTGTTTGTTTGTTTGTTTGTTTTTGAGATGCAGTTTCGCCCTTGTTGTCCAGGCTGGACATTGCAACCTCCACCTCCTGGGTTCAAGCGATTCTCCTGCCTCAGCCTCCTGAGTAGCTGGGATTACAGCTGTGCGCCACCAAGCCTGGCTAATTTTTGTATTTTTAGTAGAGTCGGGGTTTCACCATGTTGGCCAAGCTGGTCTCGAACTACTGACCTCGTGATCCGCCCGCCTCAGCCTCCCAAAGTGCTGGGATTACAGGCGTGAGCCACTGCACCTGGCTTATTTCATTGATATTTGTACAATGCCTAGTACTAAGCCGTATCAAAGTAAGTAAATCTGGAACTTCAAAAATGTGTTTTAATTTCCATTTTATTCTCTTAGTGCTTTTGAGGTTAGACAATATGAATGATGAGATGTACAGTCATCGTGACATCCAGTAACTGTGTTGAAGCAATACCAGTCTCATGATGCCACCACACAAGATATTGAAATTGACTATATTATTATTAAAAAATCATTAAATGGGGAAACAATCAGCTTATCCATTTTATACTCCTATGTATACACTGGAAACCAACTATCTGAAGGTTAGCATATTCACTTGTTAAGACTGTGGTTAAGACAAGATGAATGTCTCCTACCCTAGAAATAATTCAGTTCCCTGCGATCACAAACTGACTGGAAAAAGAATTCACAGGAAAAATAAGACAAACAAGTAACCAAACAAAAGACTCATAAAGAATAAAGGAAGATACAGTCCCTTATAAGACGAAAGGCGATAAACAGAAATATCACTATACAAAATAAAGCACAAAAACATATTATTTACCCTATATGAAGATCATATTATTATAACCTACTCCTGAGAAAAAAAAAATGAATGCCTATTACTAGGAAGCTTCTACATAAATCTGATTATTTTCCCATTTAACTTTCTGCTTGTCTTTTTGTACCTTTAAGATAGCTCAACTCTTAGGACTCATCCACTTCCACAGAACTCCATGTATCTGTCCCTAAAGCTCCACACAGCTGCTCTAACATGAGGAAGCATGGCTTAATTGGATCCCTTTTGAATAGAATGCAACAGAATATCAGGCATGGGTTCGCTTTTAAGTGGTTCATGAGCACATATTATGAACATAGACGTCCAATGAGAAATTACAGTGGAAAGAAATGTAAAGAAAAATGGAGCTTGTTTCTAAAGCAGCATGCAAAGTAATCAATAACCCTACCATTAAAATGATTCTCTCTCTTCAGTCTTTGTACTCATTTGCACGAGTCAGATACATACCATTATTTTCCAGCTTCAGAAGTTACCATGGACGCTTTGTTGTTGTTTTTGTTGTTGATTTTCGAGACAGTGTCTCACTCTGTCACCTAGGCTGGAGTGCACTGGTACAATCAAAGCTCCCTGAAGCCTCAAACTTCCGGGCTCAAGGGATCCTCCCAGCTAAGCCTCCCAAGTAGCTAGGACTACAGGCACATGGCATCACACCAGGCTAATGTTTTGTTTTGTTTTGTTTTTTTCTGTAGAGATGGGTCCTCACTATGTTGCTCAGGCTGGTCTTGAACTCCTGGCTTCAAGCAATCCTCCTGCCTCAGCCTCCTAAAGTGCTAGGATTACAGGCATGAGCCATTGTGCCCACCCCCATGGAGGTAATTTTTAACTAAGATATACACTAAGATTGTTTGTCTGCTGCCCCTCAAACCCCACCATTCAGAGCTTAATTACATGCCACAGAAACTAATTGTGGCTAATTTACACAGGAAAGGATTTATTTACAGAAATTTGGGGGTGAATAACTGGGATAGGAAGAAAGTAGGAACAAGTGAAGCATCAGCCAAGACCACAGCCAAGACCAAACCACCAAAAGGCCATCCATAAAGGGCACCATTGTAGCCAGTGAGCCCTTTATGGCACAGAGAGCCCTATACCCCCACCCTCAGCACTGGATACTTGAGGACAATGCTGAAACCTCCATGAGTGCCGTTTGGCCACTGCTGCCTGCAGAATGAGTTATTCACTGTTCCTGCTTCTTTGTGTTACAAGTAGCCAAAGCAAAGACTGAGACTGGCACATATCATTGGTCTGTTGTAGGTCATGTACCCACGCCCTGGATGCAAAGGAGCTGGGGAAAGTAAGCATCTGGCATTTTCAGTTTCTGTAACTTTAGGGAAGCTCTGCCTCCCATGAAGACTCAACAGGACAGGAGTTTCTCAAACTGAAGAGGAGCAGTCAGATGCAAACAGTCCAAGTAATGACAGTGTAATACTACAAAGTTTTATCCATAATGACTAAAATGTCTATCAAAGTAATAAGTTATCACTTGATCTCACTGGAAGATTCTAGAAGTGTCTCAGTACTGGAATAATTTTTTACTACTTCTTACCTTCTCTAACAACTGAGAGTTAAATGCTTCCTAATATTTGGAAATAATTGCATTACAGGGTATGTAGCCCAGTGATTTGAGAAATTTAATTCTAGAAAAAGTTAATTTTCTCCTTTGAAAATGAAATCATATAATTCACCTAGATAGTAGTTTAGGATATGGGCTTTGGAATCTGCCTGGCTCATCTGCTTTCCCACCTGTGTCCCTGGACAAGTGAATTCTCTCTGCCTCAATTTCCTCTCTGCCTCAGTTTCCTCATCTGTAAAACACGGTGATGATGCCTATGATGAAAAGATGGTGTAAGGATTATGTGAGCTACTACAAGAGTTTAAAACTATATGTGGGACCTAGACAGAGCTCAATAAATGTTCTGTTTTATCAGAATATATATGCAGTGTTGCAATATGAAGCCTCTTTTTAACAATCTTACTGTAATTTCCATGGTTTACCTTGATTCTGTTTCATTTCATTAATGAGTGACTTTCAACTATATGGAAAGGTCAATCATCTGATACTTTTGCTATAATGAGAGAAAAGAGACTATTTTATCATTTAAGAAAGGTAAGCGGAATAGACCATTCCACTTACAGTAAAAGTAATGGTTTTAGAATAATGATTTTTTTTTGAGACAGGATCTTGCTCTGTTGCCCAGGTTAAGTGCAGTGGTATGATCATAGCATATTGCAGCCCCAACCACCACCTGTGCTCAAACGGTCCTCCCCGTCAGCCTCCTGAGTAGCTGGGACTACAAGCGTGTACCATTATGCCTGATAATTTTTTATTTTTATTTTTGTAGAAAAAAGATCTCACTATGCTGCCCAGGTTGGTCTCAAACTCCTAGCCTTAAGCAATCCTCCCACCTCAGCCTCCCAGATCGCCTGGACTAGAGGCCTAAGCCACCATGCCCAGCCCATTAACAATGCTTTTTTTCACAAAATTACAGGTAAAAGGCAAGGAAGATATCTTTCTAAAGATTAGGTTGGACAAAATAATGTTTAACAATAGCTGTACCTGCTCTCAATATAAATTTTACCCTCTAGATTGCTAATTGACATGGTAAATAAATATCTCAACTTTAATCTCAATGTGAAATATCTTTGACGACACCTCACACTTTGTATTCTCCTACAGAGTAAGCTCCTCAAGGGCCAGAGTTCACCTACTCCATCAAAATCAATCTAAATGACTCAAGCAAATTTACAAAAAAAAAAAAAAAAAAACCCATCAAAAAGTGGGCAAAGAATATGAACAGACACTTCTCAAAAGAAGACATTCATACAGTCAACAGACACGTAAGAAAATGCTCATCATCACTCGCCATCAGAGAAATGCAAATCAAACCACAATGAGATACCATCTCACACCAGTTAGAATGGCGATCATTAAAAAGTCAGGAAACAACAGGTGCTGGAGAGGATGTGGAGAAATAGGAACACTTTTACACTGTTGGTGGGATCGTAAACTAGTTCAACCATTGTGGAAAACAGTGTGGCAATTCCTCAAGGATCTAGAACTAGAAATACGATTTGACCCAGCCATCCCATTACTGGGTATATACCCAAAGGATTATAAATCATGCTGCTATGAAGACACATGCACACGTATGTTTATTGCGGCACTATTCACAATAGCAAAGACTTGGAATCAACCCAAATGTCCATCAGTGACAGACGGGATTAAGAAAATGTGGCACATATACACCATGGAATACTATGCAGCCATAAAAAAGGATGAGTTTGTGACCTTTGTAGGGACATGGATGCAGCTGGAAACCATCATTCTGAGCAAACTATTGCAAGAACAGAAAACCAAACACCGCATGTTCTCACTCATAGGTGGGAACTGAACAATGAGATCACTTGGACACAGGAAGGGGAACATCACACAGTGGGGCCTATTGTGGGGAGGGGGGAGGGATAGCATTAGGAGACATACCTAATGTAAATGACGAGTTAATGGGTGCAGCACACCAACATGGCACATGTATACATATGTAACAAACCTGCAAATTGTGCACATGTACCCTGGAACTTAAAGTATAATAAAAAAAAATTTTTTTTTAATCAATCTAAATGAAAAGTGGTAATATAAGGACTGGATGATAACACATGCCCAGTAGCATACAGAATATTTTTCATAACAGAGAATATACAGGACTTAGTCAACATCCACATAGAGGTTGGTTTCTAGGAATCAAATGAAAGCCCGGGTCATTGTCACCATTTGTTCATTCATTATAAGTGTACTAAATTTCTTGTCTGAGCCAGACACTGAGGGCTCTGCAAGGTAAACCAGACCTGATCCTGCCTTTCAGAGTTTACAGACTAAGGGAAGACTAATCAAATATACCAAATATTTATATTTCATATTGTAATAACATGTTAAAAAGTGATTATTGCTCCAAAATATTTAAATAAAATATTTTAAGAGGTAGGAGAGAGAAATTATTCCTACTAAACGCATTTTAACGGAAAGAAAATGACGATCTCTCTTGTCCATAGGAAAGCAACTTTTAATCATACTGTTATTACTTGCTGTCTTATGTTTTCCAAATGAAACAGAAAAACTTTCTTTAGAAATTAGAAAACATAATTGTTTTAGCAAATTAGGTTTCATGTATTAGATCTTTTTTTTTTTTTGAGATGGAGTCTCACTCTGTCGCCCAGGCTGGAGTACAGTGGGGTAATCTCGGCTCACTGCAATCTCCACCTCCTGGGCTCAAGCTTAAAACTTAAAATATCTCAAGCAATTCTCATTTCTTATGCCTCAGCCTCCCTAGCAATTGGGACTACAGGCGTGCACCACTGCACTCAGCTGAGTTTTGTATTTTTAGTAGAGATGAGGCTTCTCTACGTTGGTCAGGCTGGTCTCGAACTCCTGCCCTCCAGTAACGCATCAACTTCGGCCTCCCAAAATGCTGGGATTACAGATGTGAGCCACAGTGCCCAGCTTATGTACTAGGCCATAAGAAAATTTGTATTTACTATTTATTGTGGTAATTAGTGAATTTATCAAGAAAAAATACTCCCCAGCCTCAAAAAATATATTCTTGGTATACAGACTTATATTTTCCAGATTAGAAAATAGGTCCAGTGTGCAAGTAATAGGGTCCCAAGGCTAAATGTTCAAGGTTTTTGACACTATGATATACCTTTCATTCAAAGATCAGGAATATCATTTAGAAAATAAACAGCACCTTCAGTATTCTGTAAAGATCAGTATGCATGACATCGAAAGAAACACACAAGTTCAAAGCTTGGATTCCATGTAGAGGGAAAAAAAAAACTCAAACACTTTTCACCTTGTCTTTAGAAAGAAATAATACTTTGTACAGATCAATTTTGAGAAAAACAAATCTGCAATGTGATAGAAAAAAAAGAGTGTTAGATCAGTATGGTGACTATGGTTTATAATAATATATACTTCAAAATAGCTAGAAGAGAATAATTTGAATGGTTCTAGTATAAAAAGAAGATAAATCTTTAAGGTGATGGAAATCTCAGGTACACTGATTTGATCTTTACAAGGTTTATGAATGTATTAAATTATCACGTGTACCCCAAAACTATGTGCATCTATTATGCATCAATAAAAATAAATAGAAGAAAAAATCTGGGGTAATGATTACTTTTTCTTTCCGCTAGTTCTGGAATTCACTCATTTCATCACCTCTTGCCTTCTGAAAGGACAGGTGTCTGCTGCTTTCTGCATCTGACTCATGCGCTTCAGTTGAAAGCTGCCCGCTGCAGCATAGAGCTGGTGAGGCACAGCCTCCTGTAAGAGCAGCGGATTGGAAACATCCTGGCTTCCCACCAGCTCCATAAATAAGGCTCCCTTGTGCCATGGTTTTAAATACCTTCATTTTAAAATTAGATTTGATTTTTTTCCTCAGAAACAGCTAAATCTCTGTTAAGCTACCAAAACATATTTTACAACTTAGATTAGTGTGGTCTGCCTTCCTGCTTTTTTTACAGCTGCTACTTTTAAGAGAGAACATTTTGCTTTCCAAATGAGAATAGAGGCTTTTATTTAAAGGAGGAATTTTTCTGCTTGTTGTCATCTGGGCATCCTCACTCTCTATATTTTTTTTATATAATTCCAGAACTTACTTAAAACATCTTCATATGCAAACTGAAACAGCATAAGAGTTTAAATGTTCACACTTTCAAATGTGCTAGAAAACATAAAAACTAAAAAATAAACCAAGTCAGATCACGAAGGGCACAAAAAAATGCCAATTTGTTTTCACCTTTTCTTTATCTGGAACCACTTATTGCACCATCTACATAAGAAAAGTTGGTAAAAGGGATTAACAAAACAATTGTTCTATTTAGTCACCTATGGCAAAAAATATCCACACCATTAGTATCATCTTTGGTTACAAAAATATTTATATTTTTTACACAAGCATACACACTTTAATATGGTAGCTGTACTATCTATGGATCTTTCATTTTCATTTTTATAAGAGATAGAGTCTCACTCTGTCACCCAGGCTGGATTGCAGTGGTGCAATCATAGATCACAGTAACTTCAAACTCCTGGGCTCAAGTGATCCTCCTCCCAGCCTCTTCAGTAGCTGGGACTACAGGCACGTGCCACCACACCTGACTGTTATTTTGTTTTTTGTAGAGACAGGGTCTCACCATGTTGCCCAGGCCAGTCTCAAACTCCTGGCCTCAAGTGATCCTCCAACCTTGGCCTCCCAAAGTGCTTGAATTATAGGCATGAGCCACCATGCCTAATATTTAAAATACACAGCACAATCATATACTAATTTTTGCCAGAGGAATGTTGGTATATGAAGTGGTAGAATGATCACCATTTAAACCCACATCTGTACCAGGGATAATCATATGTGATAAATGTGATTATTTTCCTAATATTTCTTTAGAAATTTTCTTCAAATTATGGGAAGTATATTAATTTTACGTTAAATCTCTCCCTTGGTAGTTATATACCATTTCCTAAGGACAGATGCACGTTCCATTTACTTGAACAAAGATCAATGAACGCAGCTTTGTAAAACCAGAGCTGACATTTCTCAGGGGGTTCATAGGGCATGATCTTCTATTGAACAGAGGAATTTAGCCTCCATATTCACTATATAATTAGGGTTCATCCATTTATATGAAAGATTAATACTGTATCAAAGCACTCGGTTTTTCTTTTCGTCCCCACACCTCCCGGCCATGGTTACCTTCATCTGTCCTCCTTTAGGCTCCCAGCACCTTTATCCCTCCACTCCCCACATCATACTGAAATTAATCACCTGTATGTCAATCTTCAACGCTCTATGTGTACCTTAAGGGCAGGGGAAATGTGGGTGTTATTCTTTTAGTCAAGTGATTAAAAAGTTTCTGACCTGCACTGATATAGGTAAGACAGTCTAAGTAGGCAACAGCTTAAAATAGAATTCACAAAATTACAAGTGGTTTCTATGTACATTCCAGCAGCACAATTTATTATCCAAAGCCTCCATCGTACATAGATCATTCAAAAGGCAGTACAATTTGATTGCTTTATCCCTAGGCCTGACTTTTTAAACTAACTTTTCTCTATATCAACTTCTTTATCTCCCAGGAAATGTCACTGCCATTTAGAGTACTCTTTACATTTAACTTCTCTAATCTTTTCAGGTATTTGAAACTTGCTGTCAGTGATAGCTAAAATATTCCATGTTTTGAAAAAAAAAATTGATAGACATATACCTATATAAAACAGAGCTTCATTGGGAGAAATTTATGCTTTAAAATAAAAGCAACAAAATGCATGTTCCACACAATAAACTCTGGTAGTCTATACTTTTGCAAACTGATTTCCACTGGCTTAAGCCAATATAGCTTATCAGCTGCAATCTTTCAGAGAAAATATAAGGGTGTCTCTACATTACACCATTTAATTTTGATCTTACTGAAAGTTGTCTGGAAGGCCTGGCTGGCAAGAAAACAAAACAAAAGCAAAGTTTTTAAAAAAATCCTTTATATTTCCAACCAAGGAGTATTTAATTATTTATTGAGTACCTACTATGTTCAAGCACTGTGCTCCAGGGAATAAAAATACGTGTTAGAAAGACCTCTGACATCTTAGGGGCAATTTGAGAAACAAAAACAAAGTCCCTCATTTTAAATGATACAAGAAAATATAAGAGTAGAAGTGGATTAGTTACCCAATAAAGAGACAAACACTATATAAGCTTGGCAAAGGTGAAAACAGGAACCAAGAGGCTTAGGGCAAAGGAATTTAAAAGGGATTTTGAAGGGAGTTTGAAGAGAACTTTCAGCAGGGTTGGATTTTACTTGGTGGATAAAAGTAGAGAAGACATCAGCATTGTCACGAGTGTGCACAAATGAAATTAGGAAGAAAACTAAGTGTATTGGAAAAATTTTATCAGATGGAAATTTCTAGAACACAAGTGCCTAGAAGTAAGTTAGAAAAGTAGTTTGAGTTACTGAATGTCAAACCATGTTTGAAATATATTCTCCAACCCCTGGGGGAAAAAAAGGGGAACTACTGAGAGTTGAAGGCTTAAATTTTAAGACAGTGGTTCTCAAAGTGTGGTCCAGGGAACACCGGCACCTGCATATCCTGGGAGCTTCTTAGAAACACAATTTGGGCTCCATCTCAGATCTACTGAATCAAAAACTCTCAGGGTGGGGTCCACCTGTTTATGTTTGAATAAGTCTTTTGGATGACTCTGGTGCACATTCAAGTTTGAGAACCACTGGTTTCAACAAATCAAAATAATCAAAGCAATTTATCAAACAGATCGTTCTCCTGATGGTAAAAACAACAGAAACCTGTGAAAAATGAGATGCGAGAGACGTTTCAGTGCCATTTCCAACTAAAAGACCAAAAAAAGAGAGAAAGTAAATGTTTTTTAAAGATTTGCTGTTTGACATTTAACAGCATTTCAACCTTTTAAAGTTCTATTAGAGCTTCTCTCTTCAAAGCTCATCATAAAAAGAAATTAAAATGACTAAGTCTAGAGTGGGGATTATAGCCTACTACATTTTCTCCCCTCTGCTGAATGAGGAATAGGAAGATTTCTTATCACCACATTTCATGAAGGAACGGGGAAAAGGAGAACTAGTATTTATTTTGAGACTTCTCTCTGTATAGATATGAAACCAGAGTTGAAAAAGGTAAGAAAACTTTAACCAATTTGCAAGCAAGAAACAAGGAATTAAGTACGTTTGCTTCTATATAGTAGTATCTGCAAGGAATCTCAAAGGTTCCTATGTAAATAAAAAGTTCATATTATTCCCAATTTACTTGATGCTCAAGAGATTCTTTGGAAGTTTTCATATTGTTTATGTAATGGGTATAATGTTTTGAAAAACTTTAAAAACAGATTCCATTCTGTTTGCTCCTTAAATCATTTATTTCCTTATAGGTTTCCACCTCTAAGGGCATGAGGGTCTGTTACATCATCTCTTTGTAGACAGAAGTCTCTAAACATGGTGGAAGGGCTTGAAGTCTAGCCAGAAAGAGAAAGAGATAGCAAACCCATCCCTGCCCAAGGGGTCTGTCAAAGAGCGGAGGTGGAAGAACAGTAATGGTTTGCTAAGTCATCCAGTGATATGGTTTGGCTGTGTCCCCACCCAAATCTCATCTTGAATTGTAGTTCCCATAATTCCCTCATGTTGTAGACGGACCCAGTAGGAGATAACTGAATCATGGGGGCGGTTTCCTCCATACTGTTTTGTGGCAGCGAATAAGTCTCACAAGATCGAATGGTTTTATAAGAGGAAACCCCTTTCGCTTGGCTCTCATTCTCTTCTCTTGCCTGCTGCCATGTTGAGACATGTCTTTCACCCTCCACCATGATTGGGAGGCCTTCCCAGCCATGTGGAACTGTGAGTCCATTAAACCTCTTTCTTTTGTAAATTGCCCAGTCTCGGATACATCTTTATGTCTTTATCAGCAGTGTGAAAACAAACTAATACATCCTGTTTCTCTCTTAGCTTTGCCTCAGTGCTGGGAAGCCAAAGGGAAGCAGGATTTGTGGCCCCAATTCTGTTTAGGATTCTGTGAAGAGATTGCCTGGTGGGCTACCTGGACCACCTTTAGGGTCAACTTTGGGGCACAGAGTACTCAGAGGGAGAGCTACACCCATCACCTGGGTAGCACTGGTCTGGCTCAGCAACCCCTAGAGCCCTCCCGGGAAGAACTCAGAAAGCAGTGGAGCTGCAAATCAGAGGCTTGTCATGGTCCCCCCATGCCAAGTGATCAAGGATGGAGGTGGGCCAGAGGCCAGCTGAGTGACAGGCCAGTGACTCAGGAGGCCTTCATGCCCAGAAAGGCCAATGTGAGGATGAATACTGAAGGAAAGGGGACTAGTTACCTGGTCCTTCCCAACTTGAATAAGAGCAGATCACAAAGTATACCACCTCCAGATATGCAGGCCAGCAGGGCCCTGGAAATGGACAGAGCCTTAGGACCCTCAGTTTTCTTTCATGAGCAAGAGTCACTCCTTTATCTCTCCCCAATCTAAGAGATTTACTTTCTCATCTACTCTGTGTTGACAAACATGTATATAGCCTTTTGTACTTGTCAGATACTATTCTAAGAGCTTTAGAAATGTTAATAGGTTTAGTACAATCCCAGTGATGAGAGATAGGAACTGCTATTACCCCTGTGTACAGATGGAAAAATCAAGGCACAGAGAGGTTCAGAAAAGGCTAAGTAGAGGAGCCAGGAGTCAAAGGCACTGCACAACCACAAGTATCCCACTTGATTGTCACCTAGAAAGACGAAACTGATGAGACTACATTTTCAACTAGATCAGACTAAAATGTTTTTTCCTGTTACCCATCAAGTGGGAGCTCCTGAGGAAAACTAGACAGGTTATACGAGCAAGAAGAGAAGAAGGAGAAACCAAGAAGTGGAGGAAGAGGGAACCATATGCCTTTTACATCAGAGTTGCAATGTGTGTATATTTTCAATTCAAAAATGGTGGCGGCTCACAACTTCCCAAAGGTCCTTCCAAAAGCTTGTAAAATGAGCCATTTCCTGGAGTGAGGAATGATGACTCACCCGCATGGCTGTTTTTCTCTTACCTCTGCTAGTTACCACTGGAAAGTGGAAATACGAGGCGCTGCTTGGACCTAAGTGAAATCAAAAGACATACTATTTCTCTAGCTTTTAAAATGGAAAAACCTCCAATTTGACAAGGGCTCTTCAGTTATGTTTAACATTTTTTCCCAAAAGTCCACAAGACTGAAATGCCAACCTCTTTCAACAGACCAAACCTTTTAAAGGCCTTCATGTTCCCTACGCAGGAAGCCCATAGCTGCCTATAAGGGAAACATTTCACAATCCTTACCAACACAGGACAAAACTAACTCTCAGAACAACAGAAAAGGAAGCCAAAGGCAGACAGGATATAATTCTAAATGTTAAATGTGTTGTTTTCAGAAATACACAGCAATATTTAGGATTAAAATCAATCAATTTAAAGTATAAGGGGTTTTAGAGGTTTCACAGGGTTCCATTAATTATTTTCCCTGATGTGGTATTACCAAATGGGGGCCCCTATTGATGGTGAAAATACTTCCTCAGCGATCTCAGTTCCTGATAGGTGGTAATATAGGACAGCTAGCTCAGTAAGGTGGTAGGTTTATGGCACTGATAATACTTTCTATTTATCTGAGATTTGTTTCAGTTTTTCAAATCTAACATGCCAGTGAATAGGTCCTAGGATATGGTGTTGGTATAATGTCTGTAAACAATGATTCTTTCAGGGAGGGGAAAAAAAAAGAACAGTGCTTTCAATGTTCAGTATCCTTTACATCTGCTGCTCAGCTGGAAACACTGTTAAAAGGCCATTAGAACCTTAAGGTAACAGACCTCGAATGCCATGAAAGCCATGGAGCAATTTGCTGTTTGTGTTAGGAGTATCAGCTCCAGCCACTTCCTTTTCATGGGCTGAAAACAGCTCCTGTCATGAGCCGTGAAAATCAATTCCACAGTAACCAGGCTGAAATGCGGTTGAAGGTGGTGCACCTACAGGCTGGCGCTGTGCAGCAGAGCCTCCTTCTGGGCATCCATGGCACCTTCCAGAAGTTTCAGGCAGCGGCTCCCAGCAGTGCCCAGGAGGTAATGAGCAGCTCAGTACTTCCAGGAACCTTCAGGCTTATGGTTTAGGACACTGGTCCTCTCTTATACTTAATTAGGTTAAAATACAAATTGTCACCCTGAATGAAGATAGCTGTAGGAAGTGTCGTCCTGGGAAAAAGCCTGCTCTTGCTTATTTGTATCCATTTTTCCTGATTATAGTAAATTGCGACAGAGGCGTACTAAAAAGAAAAAAAAGAAAAAAAAAAAAAAACAAACGCTGTTCCTGGGCCTTTTAGAGAACACTTTTAGACTTTTTTTTCAAACATAAGATCATACTTTTGAAAATATGTTCTTTAGGGGACTAAGCAGTTTTGTCAAGAGTTGTACTTTTTAAAATCATGGATAGAAAGGTTGAAATTCATTTTTAAATATGCTATAGGTTTTTCTGTTCTAGGAAATTGTTATTCCAGCTGTAAAAATCAACCTTGGTTATCACATAGAATTAAGCTCATTCTAACCTATATTTATATATATAGTCAACCCTTTGTTATACTGAAAACCTTTGTATATACTGCCAAGCATGCTCTGAGTAAGAATAAATTGCCGCTCCTAAATCATAGCAACTAGCTTATGTGTACACATATAACTTCTTATAATATTATCTCATCATCAATAGTCCAGGCCGAGTAACTGATTCAGTTAATTAGTTAAATTTTGAGTTAACAACAAAATGGAAAAAATATAATTTCATGTTTTTTGCTCTTAATATCTGATGCACCTAACTTGTTTTAACTGAAATTTAAATGTGATTACTCCATACATATTTTGTTGACTAAAATAGAAAAATGTACAATTTTTATGTCTTTTGCACAACATACATAATGAAGACCTCTTAGTGATTCTAAGACATTTCCAAGTTTTTTTTAAAGAGGGGAAGGTGGTAATTGAAAATAGATTATTCATAATAGGTGTGTTGTTGATGACATATGATTTGCCATTTGTAAGGTATTTTATATTCAATGGAAACTGACCTTTTATGAGGGCCATGTGGTAATATAAGTGAAATGAATATATTCTTTATTGCAGTCATATAAAAAGATTGGCCTAAGCTTTTAACATAATGCTTGACCTGGTATCTAATATCCCCAAGTCTGTGAAAGAATATTGAATAAGATACCATATCATGAAATGAGTAGTAAAAGCATAATAAAATCCTTTCACACATTAGCACTTGATAATGTAAAAGTAACAGTAAACTAAGATTCCCAAGTTCAAGGCAAATATAGTTGGAGGAGAAGCTAATAATGGATCACCGCATTGGAGTGTCCAGCAATCCTGTGTTTCCAGATTGTTAGTACTTTAGAATTACAAGTTCCCATTTTCAAAATAGCAATCCTAAACTCTTCAAAAACAATTGTTAGGCAAACAGAAAACAGAGGTCAAAGATAAATCTTAATTTGTTTATTGGTGATTTTTAATATAGCTTGTAGGATTATCTAAAAGCGATCTCAAAAATTCTGTCTTCTAAAATCAGTTCATTGATATAAACATCTCTTTAAAGAATTAGGAATCTCCTAAGGGAACTGCAAAGATACTAGAATGGTTTTTGTTGCAAGTTAGTTTCCAGTAGTTGTTTCTTTCACAATAAAATGTTACGTTATACTTAATATTTTTGTTAAACATTTCGCTTTAAAAAAAAAAGAAAGAAAAGAAAAAGAATAAAGAAAACAAATTACCAGAAATTTTAAATGTTACAGTTTTTTAAGTTTGAAAAACTCCCTATCATGGAGATTTGGAGGAAAAATTAGGATAAGCAAACAGCTAAAAGACATTTTTTTCCCCAGGAAAAAAGAAGGCCTGTCATTTAAAAATACCTATAATGTGTGCATAGTGGCTTTTTTTTTTTTCTCTCCTTTTGAGACAGAATCTCACTCTGTCGCCCAGGCTGGAGTGCAATGGCGCAATCTCGGCTCACTGCAAGCTCTGTCTCCCGGGTTCACACCATTCTCCTGCCTCAGCCTCCCCAATAGCTGGGACTACAGGCGCCCGCCACCAAGCCCGGCTAATTATTTTGTATTTTTAGTAGAGATGGGGTTTCACCTTGTTAGCCAGGATGGTCGCGATCATAATGGCTTTTAAGTTCATTTCACAAGTGCTAGTGACTTTGAGTTATTCTCATCTATTAAGAAAATAGTAAATAAAAGTTATTTTTTTTTTCTTTGAACACTTCAAGGTGTTTTCTTTGCAAAGAAAATGGTTGCCTCAACATCACTGCAATCTTAAGAAAAAAAAAATCTGTAGTTCCTTGAAATTCTGTGGAGGAGCACTGGCCCCTGCTAATCTCAGCTGTCCTAGGGGCACAAAGAGAGGAAGCCAATTGCTTGATAAACCTAAAACTATGATCTAAGAAGCAAACATGCAAGTAGTAAAGCCTACAGAGCACAGGTGTGCATGTACAGAACGTACTCTGCTATATCTTTAATTCAACGTGTACAAAATGCAGAGTGAACAGCTCTAAATGTAGTCTCCTTGCATAACAGTCTAAAAGTCAGGGGAAATGGCTAGCTCTGCACCTGAGAGCTAGTATGGGAAAAACAGCTCAATGAAGAGGTGGGCGGGCGGCTGGGGGGATGGAATTTCTCTTGACCAGAAATCTCAACAGGACCAAAAAATAATTAAGAGTCATAGGTACCAACAGAAAGCATGCCATATTTGTAAGAAAAATAGCATCCTGTGGTGAAAGAAACCTGAAATGCCATTGCCCATTTCCCATTTAAAGCAATGTGGAGAGCCCCTTCTACTTACGAAGAAAAATCATTGGCAGCTGGGTTGGCCTATTTGTTCTAGACAGACATGGGACAGACTGCTCTAGTTCCATTCCGCTCTTTTCCTTAGTCCCCCTAGGGGCCCATGTAAACGTTTCAAAGATATGCAGGGAGATCAGTAGTACAACTTGTAGCAGTAACGCGCTTTGTGGGTGGAGATTCTCATCTACAACCAATGTAAAAAACAATACAAAACCATTCTCCAAAAGGTGACTGTCCACTCTGAAAGAAACTTGTATTTAAAACCACATCGAATGGCACCCAGAGTATGAGCCCCAGAAACTCAAAGTATGATACCTGGACCAATAACATCAGCATCACCTGAGAACTTGTTAGAAATGCAAATTACAGACTCCAGGCCAGAACTGCTACTGATTCAGAAACGCTGGGAGGTGGAGCCCAGCCATTTGTGTTTTGCAAGCCTTTCAGTGATTCTGATGCATAGTAAAGTTTGGGAAGCTCACTGCTCTACCTCACTCATTCTCAACCCTGGGAGCACATCTAAATTACTGTAGGAAATTATGAAAGGAGGGAAAGAATGAAGGAAGGAAGTAGAGAAGAACAGAAGAAGGAAGGACTGCACCCTTTCCCAAATCAATTAAATCAGAGTATCCAAAATTGAATAATGGTGCTCAAGTATAGACAATTTTCAGTGTCCCACATTACAGCCCAGAAGACTGTTAAATTTTAAGGAATTTTGTGAACTGGCTGTTAAACTGGTGGTAGCTTGAAATTGTTCATGGTGAGAATATTTATACCACAAACTTACCAAATGCTACGAATCAGTGTCCCCTCCACACCCAGGCAGTTGTTAATACCTAATCAGTTCATCGCTGGCCAGGGTTGAGAAATACTGGACTGAAGTGACAATGCCAAATACCTCATTAATTCAGAGAGCCTCGGCAGTTTCTCTCAATTTCTCAATTACTACTCAATTTCTTGGGATTCTTATTAACATTATGAAGATTTTTTTTTTGAAGATGGCAGATTAAAGGCTTTGTTAGTGTGCCTCACCTTTTTGAAAAGAGCAAAATAGCATGCAGAGATTCACGCTGTGCACTTTTATCTAACAAGGAACAGAGGAACTCTGAGAAAAAGTGAAAGAAACTTTGGATACTGTGAAAGGAGCAGTCGGCAGCAGGCTGAGTCAGGCAGAAAACTGCAGTCTTCGGAGGGTGAAAGGGAGAGAGACTGTCTCCTTCATGCACATTCCCATTGGGGAGCCGCTTAATCCAGGCCTTGGGGGAGCACCTTAACCCGACTGGGTGCTACAGCTGACTTGGAGAGTGGTGGGGAGAAGGAGCAACATGGGGAAGTGCTTTGCATGCCCTCCCAGGCCCCAGGAGGGGCAGAAGGAAGATACTCCTAATCCAACTCACAGACGCCCTCGTGGAAATCTGCTAGCTAACTCAGGCGATGGCCACAGGCTGGAAGAAACTCCCAAGCAAGATGTGCAATCTAATCTTAAGCATAAAGCATGCTTTTGGCATGGACACAAGAGCCAGGTGCCCCTGCTCCGTGGGCCGAACTAGAAGGGGTGTGGCCTGAGAGCTGCGGTTTCTGTCTTTGGTGGGAAGTCTTGCAGTGTGTGGCAGTCTTGCACTGTGGGACCCAGCCGGCTCTTGCAGCTTTCTGCCAGCAGAAGTCTGGGTGTGAGATCTGCTCTGTCCAAGACGTGGGAGCTGGATGGGTCTCATTGCCACCTGCAGCCCAGCTCCCAGCGTGGACTCTTTTATGCAGCGAAAGTGATTCCATTCCTCTCTGAAACGTTACCCCAGTGGCCAGGAAATTTCCCACTGACTCCCATCAGAGCCACTGCTTACACTCACACTTGGGAAGCCAAAACACAGGACTGCCTGACCCAGCCCCCACCCAGCTTTTCCCCTCCACCCACCTTGGCAGCAGAACACAAACAACGCCTTTTGGGAGTTCCATGGCCCTGCCCATCACCAGCAACACTGAGTGCTTCCCCTGAATAACACATGCCAAGCATCCCATGGCCACCCCGGCAGCTGGTTCTCTCCTACAAGCGCTACCTCCTGGCCTGACTTCACCCAGTAAGGCCCATTACAACATCTTCTGGCACAACAACACAGTGCTTGTGAAGGAGAAAACTCTTCTTTGACCTTAGCTAACACCATTGTCCACACCACCCCAGCTACCCAGGAGGCCTTGAACCCATTCACATGCCCAGTACATTGATACTAGAGCTGGCAAGTGAAAAAGCCACCAAACCACACCAAATACCCTTATTTAGAAATCTTGAACAGACCAAGACAGACCCACAGAGCCCACACCACTCCCCTGCTACCCCCATCAGAGCTGATGCTCGC
Organism: Papio anubis; assembly: GCF_008728515.1. NCBI lineage: Eukaryota > Metazoa > Chordata > Mammalia > Primates > Cercopithecidae > Papio > Papio anubis. The sequence goes on along the minus strand of NC_044990.1, from coordinate 71,739,654 downwards.
ACCTGCCACTGGGGGACCAGAGAGGACAGATCAGCCTGGTCCAGGTCCACCCACATCACTTGCCTCTGGAGGTAAGAGCAAAGCCCAAGCTACTGCAAGTCCTGTAGACCAGTCCATGACCCGAGGGATCAGGGGGCTTCTCCAGATGGCTCGCTAGAGACATGGGTGACCAACTCCCTTCAGAATGACGACAACAAAACACAGAATTACAGGTGAACATGAATAACTATAGCCCAAATGGAGTGCTAAGGGGAGATTGTTGGAGCCCATTGGAGAATTCATTGGAAGAATCTACAACGTACACAAAAATTAAGGAACGAAGAAGCTGGCAGAGATCAAATCCAGAGAGACTTAGTATTCTGTGGAAAGGGTAGGTGGGAATGCTCTTGGCCTCTCCAGCCCTCGGAGAACACTGCTGGTATCCAAACTCAAGGAGAGCTTTTTTGCCACCATGAGCCCAAGTACTGGAGTGGGTTGTGATCTGGGGACTTCTCGAGGGCATTATATTGGGCTACCAGCTCCAACAGGGTCCCTTCCTGTTCCGCCTGGTCCCAAGCTGTAGTAGCAGGTGCCATGCTGAGTGTGCACCAATTGTGGGACTTTGTTCTGCTTGGGGACTTTCAACCCTTGTGTCTTCATATCACAGGATCTCTTGCAGACATGCCTCAGCACCAACCTGGATTGTGGCAACCCCATAGGGTGGCTACACCCAGAGGAGCAGCAGGATTCACAGTGGTCTGGCCCCCAGGGATTGCCATACCTAGGGGAAGGGGGAGTGCACCACACCAAGGGAGCACCCTGTGGGACAAAAGAAACAGAGTATAGGCTTTCTTGTGTCAGTGAACTTCCTACTTGTGGGCTAGGAGCAGCTGCACCTCTTTCAGCACAGGGATGGGCACGGTGCTCAGCTCAGTGGGAAGAGTGCAATTCTTCCCCAGCAGTCGAGCAGCCCCAGTACTCATGAAGGGACATAGAGGGGATTTCTCCCCCTCGCCCACTGCTGCAGACACAGCCAGGATGTCTCCCATAGGAGCTTGGCTTGGGTACATCTGTAGATGGTCTTTCTAGTGCATTTTGGGGTGACTGTGTCTCCACAGGATGTGTGTCTTCTGGGGTAAACAAAATGTCAGCATTCCTGCAGATGGAGAGATGCTCGTCTAATCTGAATATCCAGGACACTGGGACAGAAGCATGATAGGGAGTTGGGTTGTTTTTTGCCAGGGTTATAGTAGAGGTGAGGTAGAACCCTCCCTTTCACCTATGAAGACCTCAGTGCATTTCATGGGAACTCCCCAGGCTACATCCATCAGGGCTGGGATGTGTGCCCACCATTGTGGTATTGCATATACCTACCTACCTCAGCCACAATTAATTCTCACCCATGGGCACCTCTAATGGAACTGAAGACTAAATTGTTCGACCCAGTGAAAAAAAATACTGGGGAAAAAAGTACACATCAAGAGGAATAAAATAAGCTTCATGAGACCTCTGCCATTAAAGCACCACAGGAGACAGTGACCCTATTCACACACCCACTACATTGCTACTATAAGCAGGATCTAAGAAAGCCATCACACAAAAGTCTCTACAACCAAGGAACTCACACAGAGTTTTTGCAATTGAAATTACCCAGAGCCAAAGCTAGGGAATCATAAACTATACACATTATAGTTACATCCTCAAGTAGAAAGAAAAAAAAAACCCAGTCCAGTCAAAAATCAATCCAAAAATAATAATAATAAACAGTCTATCCAGATGAGAAGGAAGCAGAAAAATAATTCTGGCAATATGAAAAGCAGAGTTTTGCAGTGCCCCCAAAAGATCACATCAATTCTTTAGCAATAAATCCAAACCAAAATGAAATCTTGGAGATACCAGATAAAGAATTCAAAATATTGATCATAAAGTTTCTAAATGAGATCCAAGAGGAAGTTGAAACCAACATAAAGAAATCAGGAAAACAACTCAAGATATGAATGGAAATTTTCCAAGGAGATAGATTTTTAAAAATCAAAAAATCAAAACAAAACAAAAAAAAAAACAGAACTTCTAGAAATCAAAGACTCATTTAGGGAGTTACAAAATGCAGTGAAAAGTTTTACCAAGAGACTAGACCAAGCAAAAGAAATAATTTCAGAGCTTGGATATAAGGCTTTTGGGTTTACCCAATCAGACAAAAACAAAGAAAAAGGAATCAAAAGAAATGAATACCGTCTCCAACAAATATGGGATTATCTAAAACATCCAAACCCTATAATCATAAGTATTCCTGAAGGAGAAGAAGAAAAAGTAAAAAGTTTGGAAAACCTATTTGAGGGAATATTTGAGGCAAACTTCTCTGGTCTTGATAGAGATTTAAACATCCTGACACAAGAGGCTCAAAGAACTCCTGGGAGATTCACTGCAAAAAGAACATCACTAAGGCATGTAATCATCAGGTTATCTAAAGTCAACATGAAAGAAATAATTCTAAGAGTAGTGAGACAAAGGCATCAAATAACTTATAAAGGAAAATCTGTCAGACTTATGGCAGACTTCTCAGCAAAAAACTCACAAGCCAGAGGGGACTGGAATTCTATCTTTAGTCTTCTTAAACAGAGTAATGGTCACCAAGAATTTTGTATGGTGCAAAACTTAGTTTCATAAATGAAGAAGAAATAATGTCTTTCCCAGTAAAGCAAACTCGGAGAGAATCTGTCACCACTAGGCTGGTCCTATAAGAAATGCTTAAAGGAATTTTAAACATCAGAATGAAAGTTCTATATGCACCAGTATAAAAAACATTCAAAAGTATAATATTTACTGCTTATAAAATAGTAACATGATGGAGAATACAAAACAACTAGGTAGCAATCAACATGATGACTGGAAGAGTATTTAACATATGACTATTAACCTTGAATATAAATGATCTAAATGCCCCACTTAAAAGATACATTAGTGGAATTAATTTAAAAAGCACAATCTAAGTATCTGTTGCCTTCAAGAGACCCACTTGTAAAGATTCTTATAGACTCAAAGTAAAAGGATAGAACAAAATATTCCACACAAATGCCAACCAAAAATGAGCAGCACTGGTCATTCTTAATCAGACATTAAATCAACAATAGTAAATAAATAAATAAATAATAAAAAGACGTAACAGGTCATTATATAATAATAGTTGATCAACTCAACAAGAAGAGATAACAACCTTAGATAAACACACACCTAACACCAGAGCTTCCAGATTTGTAAAACAAATAGTACTAGATGTAAGAAAAGACAAATACAGCAGTACAATCCTAGTGGGGGACTTCAACACAACACTAGCTAGATCACTGAGACAGAAAGTCAACAAAGAAACACTTGCCATAAACTGGATTCTAGGACAAATGAACCTAACAGAGGTTTACAGAACATTCTACACCAAACTAGAGAATGTACATTCTTGTCATAAGCACGTGGAATAGTTTCCAAGATAGAGGATAAATCCACCAAATAAGTTCCAATAAATTTTTAAAAATCAAAATCATATCAGGCATCTTCTCAGACTACAGCAGAATAAACCTAAAAATCAATTCCAAGAGGGACTCACAAAACTATAAAAATATGTGGAAATTAAATGATCTGCTCCCAACTGGTGTGAGATGGTATCTCATTGTGGTTTTGATTTGCATTTCTCTGATGGCCAGTGATGATGAGCAGTTTTTCATGTGTCTGTTGGCTGTATAAATGTCTTCTTTTGAGAAGTGTCTGTTCATATCCTTTGCCCACTTTTTGATGGGGTTGATTTTTTTCTTGTAAATTTGTTTATTTGTAGATGCTGGATAGTAGCCCTTTGTCCAGATGGGTAGATTGCAAACATTTTCTCCCATTCTGTAGGTTGCCTGTTCACTCTGATGGCAGTTTCTTTGGCTGTGCAGAAGCTCTTTAGTTTAATTAGATCCCATTTGTCAATTTTGGCTTTTGTTGCCATTGCTTTTGGTGTTTTAGACATGAAGTCCTTGCCCATGCCTATGTCCTGAATGGTATTGCCTAGGTTTTCTTGTAGGGTTTTTATGATTTTAGGTCTAACATTTAAGTCTTTAATTCAGGCCGGGCGCGGTGGCTCAAGCCTGTAATCCCAGCACTTTGGGAGGCCGAGGCGGGTGGATCACAAGGTCAGGAGATCGAGACTATCCTGGCTAACATGGTGAAACCCCGTCTCTACTAAAAATACAAAAAACTAGCCGGGCGCGGTAGCGGGCGCCTGTAGTCCCAGCTACTTGGGAGGCTGAGGCGGGAGAATGGCGTGAACCCGGGGGGCGGAGCTTGCAGTGAGCCGAGATCGCGCCACTGCACTCCAGCCTGGGAGACACAGTGAGACTCCGTCTCAAAAAAAAAAAAAAAAAAAAAAGTCTTTAATTCATCTTGAATTAATTTTTGTATAAGGTGTAAGGAAGGGATCCAGTTTCAGCTTTCTACATACGGCTAGCCAGTTTTCCCAGCACCATTTATTAAATAGGGAATCCTTTCCCCATTTCTTGTTTTCATCAGGTTTGTCAAAGAGCAGATGGTTGTAGATGTGTGGTATTATTTCTGAGGAGTCTGTTGTGTTCCAGTGGTCTATATCTCTGTTTTGGTACCAGTACCATGCTGTTTTGGTTACTGTAGCCTTATAGTTTGGTTTGAAGTCAGGTAGCGTGATGCCTCCAACTTTGTTCTTTTGACTTAGGATTGTCTTGGCAATGCAGGCTCTTTTTTGGTTCCATATAAACTTTAAAGTAGTTTTTTCCAATTCTGTGAAGAAAGTCATTGGTAGCTTGATGGGGATGGCATTGAATGTATAAATTACCTTGTGATACCAATATCATTTTTCAGTTAGAAAAAGCAATCCCAAAATTCACATGAAACCACCAAGAGCCTGAGTAGCCAAAGCAATCCTAAGAAAAAAGAACAAAGCTGAAGGCATAATATTACACAACTTCAAATTATACTAGAATGCTCTAATAGCCCAAATAGCATGACAATCGCATAAAAATAGACACACAGACCAACAGAACAGAATAGAGAACCCAGAAATAAAGCCTAATCCCTACAACCAACTAATCTTTGACTAAGCAGACAAAAACATATACTGGGGAAAGGACACCCTATTCAATAAAAGGTCCTAAGAAAACTGTCTAGTCACATGCACAAGAATAAAACTGGATCCCTATCTCTCACCATATTAAAAAACAACTGAAGATAAATTAAAGACTTAATTGTAAAAATTGAAACCATTAAAATTCTAGAATGAAATCTAAGAAAAACTCTTCTGGACATTGGCCTAGGCAAAGAATTTATGACTAAGACTCCAAAAGCAAATGAAATAAAAACAAAAATACGTAAGTTGGACTTAATTAATCTAGCAAGCTTCTGCATAGCAAAGGAAATACTCAAAACAGTAAACAAACTACAGAATGAAAGAAAATATTTGCAAACTATGTATCTGACAAAGAACTAATATCTAGAATCTACAAGGATCTCAAACAAATCAACAAGAATAAAATGAATAATCACCTTAAAAAGTGTGTAAATGACATGAAGACACATTTTTCAAAAGAAGACACACAAGTGGGCAAAAACTTGAAAAAAAAATGCTTAACATTACTAATTATGATGGAAACAAAAATTAAAACTACAATGAGATACCACCTTACCCTAGTCAAAATGGCCATTATTTAAAAAAATCAAAAAACAATAAAAGTTGACATAGATGTGGTGAAGAGGGAATGCTTATATACTATTGGTGGGAATGTAAATTAGTGCAACTTCTACGGAAAACAGCATGGAAATTTCTCAAAGGACTAAAAGTAGATCTACCATTCAATCCAGCAATCCCACTATTGGGTTTATCTACTTAAAGAGAAGTCATTGTATCAAAAAGACAACCGCACTCATATATTTATCACAACACAATTCACAATTGCAAACAGGGAATTCTACCTAAGTACCCATGAAACAATAAGTGGATAAAGAGAATTTGGAATATATATACTATAAAATACTTCTCAGCCAAAAAAAAAAAAAAAAAAAATCATGTCTTTTGCAGCAACTTGGATGGAATTGGAGGCCATTATCCAAATGAAGTGACTCAGGAACAGAAACCCAAATACCACATGTTTTCACTAATAAGTGGGAGCTAAGAATGGGTACACAGGGGTACACAGAGTGGTCTAATGCAGCAGTCCCCAGCCTTTTTGGCACCAGGGACTGGTTTCATAAAAGACAGTTTTTGGTTTGGATATGAAACTGTTTCACCTCAGACCATCAGGCATTAGATTCTCATAATGAGCACGCAACCTACATCCCTCGCATGCGCAGTTCACGATAGAGTCCATGCTCCTATGAATAGCTAATGCCGCTGCTGATCCGACAGGAGGCAGAGCACAGGCAGTGATGTTCACTTGCCTACTGTTACTTCCTGCTGTATGGCCCAGTCACTAACAAGCCACACACCACTACCAGTCCATGGCCTGGGGGTTGGGGATCCCTGGTATAATTGACACTGGAGACTAAGAAGTAGGGACGGTGGGAAGAGGGTGAGGGATTAAAACATTTGCTCTTGGGTACAATGAACACTATTTGGGTGACAGGTACACTAAAAGCTCAGAATTCACTACTACATAATTCATCTATACAAGCAACAACCACTTATACTCCTGAAGCTATGGAAATTACAAAGAATAACAAAAAAAGATAATGAAGATTTGCCAAGGCACGCTATGATCATCCGCTCCCATCTGAGGGTCCAGCTGAAAGACCATATCCTTTTACCTTCGCTTCTAGGTATAGGCATAGGAGGCAATTCTGAAATGAGAAGGGTGGGCATCTCTGCTGGGGGACTGTTGAGAGTGGTCTGCCTCACCAAGGAAGAGACATGTGGGAAGAAATTATTTCTTTCTGTGCATCTGGGCACTGTCATGAGGCCTTAGCTCCTGGTACTCTAGCCATCATCTTGTGTTTATTCAGAGGTGATCCCATGGAACAAGGATCTTAGAGCCAAAAGACAGAGAGAACCTGGCACCCTGTTGATACTGCAAGCTTACAGCTTTCTGACTCCTGCAAGAGCTCTGCACTGGGACTTCTTGTTATGTGAAATAACGGCTTTCCCTGACTGTGTAAGCCAGTTGAGTCAGGAATTTCTGTGACCTGCTGCCAAAAGTATCTTAACTGACACAGACTACTTGAGTTGAGAGTTTCAACAGCTCATCCTCTAAACTCTTTTATTGGAATTTCTAAGTAGCTGAGTGAAGTTTTTAATTTTAAAAAAATTTTAAAAATTTTCCCTTTTAATCTTGTTTCTTCCTTCTCTCATAGCCTCATTCACCCCTTCTTCACTCCTCTCATCCTCCTCTGAGACCTTGGCAATCTCCTGCCTAAGCCTCTGAAATTTAAGTGTCTCCTCCCTGTCCTTCTTCCCTCCCTCTGGGGCCTTTAATGATCTTTTCTCTAATCCATCCTGTGATACTGCTTGCCTAATCCAAAACAATACTTTCATCACGTCACCTCTCTGCCAAGAACCTGAGATGATGACCTATTTTCTGTCATATAAAGCCTAGAATTTTCAAGGCCCCCCAAAAATCCAATCCCACCCTATGTATTCAATATAAGATTCCTTTCTGCGCTCTCCTCCACACACCCTATTTTGCTCACATATTTAACTCCTCCCTAACTGCCTCCTTGTTTCATGGCCCTTTGTCAAATGCTACCCATCCTTCAAGTCTCCAATTAAATTTTGCCTCCTCCTTTCAGCTTCAACCTCTCGTTGTTATTATAATCAGTAATGATATTTGGTACTTAGATTAAAACAATGCTGTGTCAGTAGCTTAAGTACCAAATATCATTACTGATGGAAATGATGGTACGATTTGATTAATTCTCCATTAGGGTAAAAAAATTGAAGTTGTTTTTTTACTGACAGAGCACAAAGTACTGTTACTTAAATTTCATAGTGAATGTAGCTGCTTACATGTATTTTGATATTTCTACACTTTTGAGAGTTAGCAATTCATCTGATCCTATTTGAGAAATCTCTTTCTCTCAGTGACACTGGTACTGTTAATAGTCTTCTGCTGGTTTAATGATACTGAGTTTTGTCTCCATTATAAAGCACATATAAACTATGCTAAAGTATTTTTATTGCCATGGCAATTCAATTAACATTTCTGGGACACTTCTCTCTTAATTATCTCTCTCTTCCTTCCCTTTCTCTCCCTCGCACTCTCTTTCTCTCTTTCTCTGTCTCTCTCTCTCACACACACACACACACACAAACACACAACCCAGTCCTATTCATTGTCAGTCACACAGTAGATGCTAAATAAGTAACTTTGATCCATTTCACCTACTAAATATTTCTTGAATCCTCTCTATTTCCATGGTCACCACTCTAGTCCTAGCTAGCCTCTCCTCCTTTTCCTGTATCTGTTTTTTTCCCCTCAACCCTTTCTCTATAGAGCAACCAATGTAATATTTCAAAACTATATCCAATCCTGATTAAAATACTTATTCAACAGCTTCTTAAGGGACTCAGGCTGAAGGCCAAAGTCACTGTAGTGAGTTTGAGGGATGTCAGAGCTGATAGGGGTGGGGGAGGACAACATGACCCCCAGATGGCAGTAGCACACAGTGAGCTTAATTTGGAAGACACTTAGGTTGCCTGTGAAGGACAGTCCCTCACAGCATGAAACCTTGCAGGGCTAACAAAGGCGCCACCACCCAAAAGGGCAGAAGGTCAAGGAACTCCCAGGGGAGAAGCGCATTATGATCCAGGCAATGTCATGAGCAACACAGTAGACAGCCTCAGCTGCTAAGGGCAGCAGCAGCTAGGAGTCTTTGATCATCCCAGGGTTGTCTTACATATGGCTAGCAGGCAGGTACAGTTTTACAGAGTGCACAAGGCAAACACCCTCTAAATGGTTAAAAACCTGCTTCTTTGTGCTATATTTGAAACAACTGAATGTGTAAAAACTTGACTTAAGAACTACTGAGGTTTTTAGCTAAAGGTTCAGATCCGCCGTGAAAAAGGGAACCACTTAGGGCCAAGATGCAGGGGTTACCTTTGGATTGTTTATGTCTGTGTAAGTCATTACCCTGACCTTTGGGCCCTCTTCTCCAGTCTCTCCCACACCCCTCCCCACTCACTGACCACTATCCCCAGGGACTGGAACTCTCCTCATGTTTGCAAGGTATTCTCACCATACAGGAAATGTGTGCCCCTTCCACACTCCTGCTTCCTTACTGAAGGGTACCCATGCTTAGATCCCATTATTCTGCCTCTGATTTGATCAAATGCTCCTATAAAATACTTTCACAGTGCCAGGTGCCCTTAGTACTATGTATTTATCTGAGTGCAATTAATTCATTGTGAATGGTGTCCTTAATTTCTGCTTTCCTGCTGGGATTCAAATTCCCTGAGGCTCTACCCCCAGAAGCTGGTACAATGACTTACCCATAGTAGATATACAATAGTAGGTATACAATAAATACTCATTGCATGAAGAAAAAATGCCTGGAAGAGAGAATGGGTTATTAAAATACCCAATAACCTGAATAATGTGAAAATGTGAAACCAAATTTTAATTTTTTTTTTTTTTTTACTAACTGGCACATTCATTCAAAACATATTTTTCATCCAAGGTTATTAAAAATTCTTAGATATTTTTATCCAGGATTATTAGAATTTTAAAATATTTACCCAAGTCTCACCACTATGAAACCCTTTATTACAAATATATGATCCCAGGGAGTCAATAATACTTTCAAACTGTACCATATATATCATTGAAAACTGAATAATACTGGAGAAATCTATGAAAATATTTAAAGTCAAATTATGTACCAGCTCAAGAATTTAACATAGCAGAATTTAGTCTGTAAAGAAATACAAGCACCAAGTTTAAAAGAATATTAAATCGCTGTTTATACTGGCAAGATAACTCTAAATCACCTTACTGGCCTTTCTAGAAGTAATTTGAAAGATGTGAATTAAGTGGGGGGAAAGGTTGTTCTTATAATGTTATTTTTGTGGGTTTCAATATAAAATCAAAAGATTAAAGTCATTTTAAAGCAATTATTTTATTATAATGTTTATTCTAAACTCGTATTTCTATACAAAACTAGTAATTGAAGTTAGGTCATTTTAGGTTAAAACTACTCAATAATTTTGTGTTTTATAAGTGTTCATAAGTTTCATCCATAATTTTAAAAGAACACTAGTCACTTTCTTACATAATATATGGCACAATCTTTATGCCATAATACTGAAAGAACATAATGCTGTACATTTTAAATCAATTTTAACAGTGGCCTTTATTTCTTCTCACAAGCTATTATTAAGATACAATGCAGTTGTAAGAAATTTTATGTAAAAAAGTGTATCAGTCAACTCAAATGAACTCTTGCTCCCAATGATGACATATTATCCTCTAATTAAATCAGCTAAGATAACTCACAATCACTCTAAAATTAATTCCCAAATCAAGAGTTTAACAAGTGGCACTTCTAAAGCCCAACTTTTATATTGCTTTGATACCTGGAATTAATGTGATTCTTTTAGAAATCTAGTGACTTGTAGAATCATTTAAAAAAAAAACAAAACTGAAGTTCACTTCACTCATTTGTGACTTACACTGTCCTTCCAAAAACTTTTAAAGAAGTCAGCTAACTAAACAGGGGCAAAGAAATCAGAAATCTTTGAAGCAGGCAGATAAACAGAAATTAAACAATTTATCTCAAACTATGATATTTACTGTGGCTTTAAAGAGTAAGAGTTACCAAACACTGTTTTCCATTTAAGTTAATGCGGTATCTCCATGGAAACTGGGAAAAAAAAAAAAGTTGTGTAAATTGTAAATGTACTAAATTAGTTGGTCTGCTGGGGGAGCAGACAGAAAGAAAGGTTTCCAGAGAAAGCAAACGCCCATTGGGCAAAGGTCAGTGAAAATGAAACAGTATGTATTTTGAAACAAACAAATAATCTTTTTAAAATACAGATTTTTAGATAAATACTTGATAAATTAATATCAAATAGATGAAGAGTTTAGTGTTTTTTTAATATCCAGCTGTAACCCAACTCTCAAAATACCTGGGACAGAAAAAGTTGCAAAATAAATATTGGAAACAGAGTTAGTTACATTTTTTTTTTCTAATCAGTGGAGATAAATGTTCTTACTCCCTCTAGCCCCATGAATAACTTTCCATCATGAGTTTTGTTGGACTAACCCAGTCTTTCAATAGGCCTAGTGTACTGAAAGAAACCAAGAAATGTACTTTAGTTTCCATGTTTTACATAACTATACCTTGCAAGAAAATGATCAGGAAAATGGGTAAATGCATGAACTATTAGTGGTGGTAGCATGGCCAATTCCTGAGAATACAACATCCAAAGTCAAAGTGATTTTGAGAAATTAGAGACGACGCTGGAACAAAACAGAAACGGATTTAGCATACGCAACTGGAAGGGATACATAGATGCATATAGTGATTAATAATACCAGACTATATATATATATGAAAGAATAGATTTTGCATGCATTCATTCAAAATAAATGGTAACATTTAATACCGTAAGGCAGTGGACCAAGTCAGGTATATAGACCCTGGAGTCAGAATGCCTGGGTTTGAATTGCAGCCTCATTAATTACTAGTTGAGTCACCCTTAGGTAAGTTAATTAAAGTTCCTGTCACACATCCTTTTCATCTATAAAATGGGGTTAATGTGTAGCATCTACTAAGTTATTGGAAGAATTCAGTAAGGTGATATTATAAAGGTAATAATTTTTAAGTAGGTGATGGGCACATAATAAATTCTATATATGAGATTGTTAAATAAAGTCACATTACATAAGTAATGAAAACATGATCATGTAGGCCAATAAGTCACTGTTAACTACAAAGTGTTATAATTAATGATCCTAGCAAGACTCAAGGCATAAAACAGTGGCAGAGTAAGCCTGAAACAACATTATCTGAATTTCCCGGAGTTTTAAGCAGGTGCTATTTTTGGGTAGAGCTCCTTTAGAAGTTTAGAGTTTAGGATTGGAAAATTAGGTCATAATTCTGATGAATGAGGAGAGACTAGAATGTTTCACACTGACCTTTGATCAGAATAACTGTCCTAACAAAGAACCTGATGATTCATGCTCAATATCTTCCCAGAAGATAGAACAAGAAAAAATAAGCAAGCACATTGTGAAGGCTTTTGGCTAGATATCTGGAAACATTTCTATACCACAAGAATTGCTAAATATTAGAATGGATTGCTGAAAGGGGATCAAGAGTCTACTCCTTTGGAAGTTTTTCAAACGAGGATAAATAGAGTCTATCTGATCTCCTTGCGATAGTTTAAAATCAGCGCTGAGTGAAGACTGATGGTGCAAACTGCCCCTTGAAGGCCTCCTCCTTCCCAAGCATTCTCTGAAAGTATAACTTTATATATTCCCTATCATACTTCCTCATCTGTTGGGTGTCTATTCTACCCTAGAATAGAAAAGGGCAACGCTATTTCACAATTGTGAGTTCTGAGTAAAACTTTGATAATGTCATGATGAAGCATAATGTCCTCATTACTTCTCAAGTTATTTCACTAAGCAAGCTACCTGCAAATAGCTTTCAATTAGAAACAGCTGTCATGAATCTGAAGCCTGAACAGCAATTCTTTTAAATTTATGTGCCCTGGCAGATTGAAGACACATGAAATTCCTCAAGCAAACCATTAGATGCCCAATCAAGGCAAAGGATAAAAAAAGAGTTTAAGAAAAGATAACCACTTACACTAGATAATTAAACGTAAACAGTATCAAGAACTAGGGAGGAGAGATAGAGTGTGTTCATGTAACAACAGGATATATTTCCTAAGTGATTCTTAAAACAGCAATAGGTAGCATTAAGTAAAGTTGATTTTGAAAAAAACAAGTATATCCTTAAAAAACACAATTATCTTTCAATTCATTATTTTCCTATTAAATGTGCCTCTGACCCTGTGGTGACCTGCATCTTGATTTATGTCTACCAGCATCAAAGGACACAAGGCTTAAAGCAAAGTTAACAGTGTGCCCTTACTCATGGAAAGTAGGTGAGTTTAAAAAAAAAAGTGCACACATTTTAGAAATTCATAGCTAATAAGCAAACACTGTAATTGTAAAAAGGTGGGGAGTAGACAAAAAACCAAAACCAAAACCAAAAACCTCTTTAAATATCCACTGAAGAATTTACATGAACCCCTGGGAATGTCCTCAACAAACAGTCATGGTGACTACAGAAATTGTTTTACACTGAAAATCTTCACTTTGATATTAAAGAGATGTGCCTGATGCTGAGGATGAACTCTAGTCTCCTGAGTGTCCCATTATCCGCTAAAGAATACCGAAGCAATTTAAAAACACCTATTTTCTTCTTTGAGATATCTTATCTGAAATCATGTTGGAAAACATCTGTGTGCTTAAAAGATACCGTTTGAAAAAGCTCAGATTAAAGGAGAAAAAGTTTCTAGAAGTGATCCATACTACAAACCTTTTAAAAAGTTGAATTCCCTGAGATTTGGGGAGGGAAAAGAAGCGAAGTTGATCCTTATCAATTAATTAAAAAGAATGAAATAACAGTAGACAAAGGAGAGTTAAGAAACTTAAGGAGCTGTGAGGACAGTCGCTCTCTATTAATTGATTAACAAATTAAGGAGTTCTGGAAAAGAAGGAAGAAGTAACAAGGATAGAAAAGTAGTCTTATAATTCACCACAGATTCTTCCTTAGACTCACCAAAGGGAATGTCTGGCTCTGAATTGAAAAAGCTCCTTCTATGCGTTTGGTAATTTGCGCCTCTTTTTTTTCCCCCTTTGGCAATGCTCAAATTTATTTAAATGTGTTCATTTCAGTGTAAGTAAAAACCCTCACTTCTACAGCTTGAAAATCATAAGAAAACAGCAATTCCACAACATATCGAAACTGTGATGTTCTAAGATATCCGCAAAATGCTTTTCATCCATCCACCAGCTACTTGGCAAAAAGCAGAGAGAGGCTGATGGAAATTCAGCGTTTTGACTTGACGATCTGAGGTCACTAAGGACTTCAGCTACCCGGTTTGAGCAGCCCGCGCCCTCGCAGCATCTCCTGGCCTCCCTCGGCCTCTCTCAGTTCTGTTCTTTAGCAGCCAAAGGATTATCTCTTCCCGACACGTTTCATTCACAGAGCCCCAGAGAAGCTCGGATTCGGTTGGAGCTAAGAGCCGGAAAACAAGCACCCAGCCGAGCAAGTTGTCAGAGACCAAGTGCTACACACACTGGCGCCGAGCGAAAGGGTGGGCGCTCTCAAGCTCTTGGTGGAGCAATGCCAGTGGCCGGGCATGCGGGGGACACGGGGCCCCCGGACCCGGACCCGAATCCCCAGCTGAGTCACCGGCTGAAGTTGACTGCTCGCTGGCAGACGAGGCCGGCTCCGGACCGGGTGGCGGGGTGTCCCCGAGCCCTGAGTGACCAACAGCAACTGGAGAAGCACTGAGGAACCGTAACGGGAAAGCCCGCCCCACATCTGAAACAGGCAGCCCGTGAAGTCCCCAAACCAGCCTTGAAATGCCGGCGTCCGGAGGCCAGGTCCCCGGCGAGGGTCCCTCCCAGCCTTGGCCGCCCCCGGCCCGGGCGCCCTGCGCTCTGGCCCCCGGAGGACAGGAAGAGGGGAGAGAGGGGCTGGGGGAGCCCTCTGCGTCTCTCCACCGCCCCTGCCGGCGCGAGGGCGGGAGTGGAGAAGGCGCCACTCAGACTGTGGCGCTGGGCAAACTGCGGTGGCAGTTCTTCCAAGTTTGCCCGAACCAGAGCGCGGGGTGAGCGCCCGGCTCGGCTCTCCGTCTGCGCCTTGCAGCCGCCCCGGAGTGGCCCGGGCTCCCTGGCCGGCCTGGCCTGAGCCATCAACTAAGGGGTAGAAGGGCGCGAGAGCAGAGGCAGGCGGGAGCGAGGGTGCTCCCGCGTGTGCACACAATGAGGCAGCGGAGACGCACACCTTCCCCCGCCGGAGAAGCCGCAGGAGCATCCGCAGCCCAGCTCCGAGACGCGGAGTCCCGTAGAGCGGTGGCAGAAAGTGGGCACCAACTCAGCAACAGGGGGAAGGAAGGGGGCGCCGGGCAGCCAGGGGGACGTGCGGCAACCGAGGGCTGCAGCCAGCCCTTGCCGCGCGCCCGCGCTTACCTGCGATCTCCTGGTAGGGGATGTCCGCCAGGCTGAATCCCTTGGCACCGTACGCCTGGCGGACCTCTCCGCAGCTCCGAGCCTTCACATCCGCCCCGGCCGGGAGGGACAGCAGCAACCCCAAGAGGGGAAGAATCACAGCCCCGATCCAAGAAGGCATGGTGCAACATACAAATCCAGCTCGGTAAACCCCACGGCCGGTGCGCTCTTCACCTTGCCCCTCAAGCCGAAAGCCCGCCAGAGGCAGCGACGCGCTCCTCGTCGCTGCCCAGCGTCACCCGCTTCCGCCAGCCGAGGGGACGAGCAGCGCAGCCCTCTGGACTGCGCTCAGCAAACTTTTATAAGCCAGATGGAGGATGGCAAGCCAACAAGGGCTGGCTGGGAAGGCTGCTTGCCTTGCTCCTCTAGCCCCCAGATCGAAACGGTGCAATCAAAACGCGGAAGAGAAGGAAAAGAAGTGTTTAAAAAAACACCATGGGGGCTCAGAGCTGCAATCCGAGTTCCCGGCCGCAGAATCCTGGAGCGCTGCGGGCTCGGCTCGCCGGAGTGTGCGGCGAAGGTGGGAACGCGCGCCGGCTCTCCCGGGAGGGAGACGGACAAGCGAGAGCGAGTGTGTGTGCGCGCGTGTGTCTGTTGGTGTGAGCGCGAGGTTCTTGGGGATGCGTGTGCGTGGAGGTATGTGTTGGGGATATACGAGATCTAGGGGAAACCTCAGCTTAACACAGGCTGTGAGAGCCTGTGAGAGTCCTCCTGAAATCGGAAGAGAGAAATCCTGGAGACAGACACTGGAGGCAAGAGGGAAGGAGAAAGGAGGGGGGAGAAAGAAACGTGCTACACATTGCACGGCCGAAATTCACAGGCCGAGTCAAAGGCAAAACCTGGACTGGATCTCTTCCTAGTCGGTAGAAAGGGGAAAAAAAGAAAAAGAAACGTTCCTATTTTCTCATTCACTTCACATCCTTTATACCGATCTGAAATGACATCAATAAGCAATCTAGAAAGACAAGGTAATTTTAAGTCATTAACACGTTATTAAGCTGTGTTTTTATGGAGGTAAAGGAGAACGCAGTTCCAATTGTTGCTCTTAATGTATGTCCCTGACCTACTGAAACACAAAGCCAGAGTGGAAATAGTCACATACGGGAGTTCCAGGGTGGCAGAGCACAATCACGACTGTAACTAGTTATCTAATTTCTGTTTGACTTTGTTTTTTTCTAAAGGCACACATTACAGACCGGTAGTTCTTTATTTCAAAAGGTTTGGTTCTAGACTCAACAATTTCCCCTTTTCTTATTTCAAATATTCCATAGCCTTAGATCAGAAATCATTATGCTTAGGTTTCTAATGTGTGGAGGATCAGGAAAGCTAACAACCAGACCACAGAAGCAACAAAAAAAGGAGAGAACAAGGGTCAGAGGTGCATAAAGGGACACAATGGGGGAAGGGAGGTGATATCTTCCCTCTTACCAGATGCCTTCGCATAGTAGACTAACATTTTCTTCCAGGTTAACGTAATTCTCAAGTGGAGAATCAATCCAATTTCTTCTTCCTGTCTCCATTTACACTGATGTTCTGTGAACAGGACAAAAGTGAAAATTCAGGTTTGCCTAATTGACTTTGTTATGCTAATGGACGCACTGAAGTCAGCTGGCAGAAGTGTGTGTTGAAACTCAGAGCTCCTGAAACTACTAAGATAGTTTAATGAAAACCAAGACAAAATAATAATAGTGTTTATTCACTTACGTGGCTGTATGTATCATAGGTCAGCACATTATTCAGAAACTACTAGAAGGTAATGCCCAGTTTTGTGGAGCTCATGTATGAAGCTACACGTGAAGATGTTTTCCTGATGATGGTGTGAATGACCAGAATGACTCAGGAAGTTTAAATCATTCAATTTGTCATTACCATCACATTAGCTACATTGTCTTCCTCTCTTTATAATAAATTCCTCCTCTCCTAACCAACAAAAAGACTCTCAAGATTCAACCTCATTTAACCTCAAACACTTTAAAAATGAAGTCGACTTATTTACAGAGCCACTTTGTCTTCTTCTAACTCATAGGGCAAAACAAAACAAAACCAAAAAAAAAAAAAAAAATCCATAGCTAAATCTTTCCAAAAAGGCAACACACTTAACTTTTTTCCTCTTAAAATTTTAGCGCAATTGTTTGCTTTCACAATATTTCTGCTAACTGGCAGATCTTAAATCACTGAACTTACTTTCCCTCAACACGGAAATCAAGATAAAATATATTCTAGTATGTTTGTGGACAAACGGTGAGGTTGATAGGATCAGGAATTGTAGTCAAGTCATTACTTCTGGGATATTTGACAACGTGACTTCCTTCAAACTTCTCTTTGTATCATAGTCAAGCATTATGCACTCCAGAGGAAGGGGGTAAAAACACACACCTCCTATTCTACCATCTTATCCTGGAACTCATTGTAATTTACCCTGACTCAGTATAGCAGATAATTCATTTTTTTAAATAGAGGCATAGCAAGAATGGGTAAAAGCATAGTATATGTGGTTTTAAATTATTTGAAGATCAGCTCATTGTTAAGTATTGAATCAGCACTCAATGCTGCTATATAGCACTAGACTCTTGTACGCAGTCCCTATACTTATAAAATGATCTTAGAATTTGTGGCAAAGATACTATATGAAAAGAATGACTAAGCATAAATAGATGAGTTTAATTCCATCAGGAGAGTCAAATAGTTTAGTGTAGGTTTGTGAACTCAAGTCAGACCAAAAAATTAGATAACTTGCTTTACTGGTGACCTTAACCCTGCCTGGTCCATTTGTTGAGTAATGTCACACTGTTTGCAGTGGTGTAAGAGACAAAGTTAAACATTCCAGTTAACATTGAGAGCCACAGCAGGAGCCTAGACAAGGTATTGGAATGAGAATGGAATGTTATGGAAGTTCCTGGAAGAGGTCTGACCAGACAGGAGAGAGGTCATGTGGAGGAGTAGGCATCTGGTTTAGACAAAAAGGTCAGCTAATGGCTGGAACCCTAGCTGTAGTACTTATATTGTGTGTAGTAGGAAAAAAGAACATGGATAAATGTCATACAAGAGGAAGCAAACAAGGCCAGGCGCAGTGGCTCATGCCTATAATCCCAGCACTTTGGGAGGCCGAGGCAGGCAGATCACCTGAGGTAGGGAGTTTGACACGACCTTGACCAACATGGAGAAACCCCGTCTCTACTGAAGATACAAAATTAACTGGACGTGCTGGCACATGCCTGTAATCTCGGCTCCCCGGGAGGCTGAGGCAGGAGAATCACTTGAACCTGGGAGGCAGAGGTTGCGGTGAGCTGAGATGGCGCCATTGCGGTGAGCCGAGATGGCGCCATTGCGCTCTAGACTTGGCAACGAGGACAAGTCTCCGTCTCAAAAAAAAAAAAAAAAAAAAAAGGTAAGCAAACAAATAGCATGAGGTAAATGGATACCTAGAATAGGACAATGAAAAATGGAAAGATGTAGATAGAGTCTGAGGAAAGGATTGGCATGAGTTGGTGCTTGGTTCAATACACAAGAAGAATTACTAAATATTTATTTTAAGATTGTGTCTCTGTTGAGTGTGGTGGCTCACGCCTGTAATCCTACCACTTTGGGACACCAAGGAGGGTGGCTTGCCTGAGCTTAGGAGTTAGAGACCAGGCTGGCCAACATGGCGAAACCCGTTCTCTACTAAAAATACAAAAAATTGTTGGGTGTGATGGTACATGCCTGCAGTCCCAGCTACTTGGGAGGCTGAAGCAGGAGAATCCTTTGAACCCTGGAGGTGGAGGTAGCAGAGAGCCGAGATCGCGCCCCTGCACTCCAGCCTGGGAGAAAGAGTGAGACCCTGTCTCAAAAAAACAAAACAAAACAAACAACAACAACAAAAAAAAAAGCTTGCATCTCATTAGGAAAATATGGTATGCTTAATAAGCCAATACAACTCCCGTTTATACAGTACTTTCACATCCCAGCTGGTTTTCACGACAGCCCTTTCTGGGCATCACATGAATGGAACCTCAGAGACTTTGAGTTGTAGAGAATAAAAGACGTAGTCTTGAGGAGCAGCTATAGGTGACAGACAAGTCGAGCAGCCCCTGTCAGTCACATATCCCACAGTCATCACTATTTCTTTTTCGCTTCTCTAAGACTGATTATGTCAGGGGGCATTGTGCTCACCACCAAGGGATGAATCACAATTAGCACTTTACCCTATTCCATTAAATGGTGTAGGAGTGGGTGTAAGACCCATTTCTAGTCAATGTGATTTATGGAGATTTCTGGGGGGAAAAAAAAAGTGTTTTCACTGATTAAAAGAGCAGAAGGGTCATTTTGCATCAGCCTCCTGCCTTCTTAGAGCTACACAGCCAATCTTCTGAGTAAGAGACAAGACATTGCTAGAAGACAGACAATGACAATAGAGGGATGCAAAGAACCTAGATCCTTGAGTTCCTATTTGAGTCACCAAACCAGCCTTAGGACTTCCAACCTCTGGACTTCTTGTTAAATAATTAATAAATATCCTGTTGTTTATGCCATTGTTACTTGGTTATTCTACCGTTTACAAGTGAAAGCAATTTAACCTATACACCAAACTCAATGAATAATGAGATAAATTAAAGGCAAGAGACAGTGAATAGTTGCAAAGGTAAGAAGAGAACAAAAACATTAGGTAGCATTGTGGAACCCAGGTGAGGACATTTTCAAACACAAAGCAAATTGTAGTGGACAAGAAAGACATGGAGATAATGGTACTTGGACAATGATAAGGAAATTTACTGGAAATTTTGAGAGAAACATTTTAGTATAGTAAACTGGGTGGATGCTAAACCACATGGAGTCGTGTGTGAAGTAGATGGAAAGAATATGGAAATACCAGGTAAACCTGATTAGAGCATGGTAACTGTATGTAGAAGGGGTAGAGAGGTAGTCGGGAATACTTTCCAGAAGTTTCTAAAACTTCAAGGAAGAATGAGTAGACATAAAAAGAGAATGAAATCCAATATGATCTTACTGGGTTGGTTGATTTTAAATTTTTCTTCTCATCTGCATTTTTCATGTTTTCTACAGTAGAGATGAGTCCTTGGTTAAGAGATAAAAAATAGTGTTTTGACATGAGTATGTCACATGTTTAACATAAATACAAATTATAGCATTTGGTTCATGTTTTACAAAGTGAAAAGGTCTTACCCTATCTCATGTAAGTAAAACAATTGGCTGTTAATATGTTTCTGAATAAAATAATAACTCTGAAAAGTATGAAGTGTCTCATGTTAATTTTTTAAAAGCCTTGGGTTTATAAAGAAAAAAAAAGCAGAGCTACAACAGAATTTATCATCCTTTTTCTCAGTTATAGTAATCATGAATGAAAAAATGGGTGAATTTTAGTTTTCTCTTAGTATTTTTTAGATCAAAGTTGGACAAATAACTTCAAATAAAATCTTATGAAAACAGGAGAATGGACTTGAAGTGCCTATTCCACATCTCAGCTTGGCACAAATCAAAATCGCTTAGTTAACCTGCCTCTTGAAAAACACGGCCTGTAATGAAAAAGCTGTCAGAAATTTAACAACAGTAGCTCTGCCAGGTGCCTGGATAATGGGAAGGTTGCTGAGTTACAGAGAAAGAAAAGGTAAACTTAGGTGAATAATGACCAGAAATGGTGAAAATCTTTCATTTCCATCTTGTGGTTCATATCCAGTGAAATCCTAATAGTTCATTTAACATTTATTGAGCCTTAAATGTATACCTAGTGCTAATATAAACCAATTAAAATTATATCTTTAGGGCAGCTGAGAACAAACTGGGTTGCTAATGATCTCTTGGGGGAAAACCAAACACTGTGGGGCAGCAGATTCTTCTTGTCTTGAAATATTCTTCTAAGACTCTGAAGCCAGAACTGTTTGGCTTCAAAGAAAGGAATCATGTGATCTGCTTAACCAGATTTTCTCCTAAAAGTTATAACAGGGTTTATCTAAGAGAACTGAAAGGACTCTAGTTATTTAGTTATGTTTAGTCTTCATATATGTCAAAAACTTAGACAATAAAAATATTCCATATAATCTTACGATCTACTCATCGTTACCTAAAATATTACTATCAACAGTCAACAACACAGAATAGAAAATATATTAAGGCATCACAATTATTTAAAATACTATTTTCAGGCCAGGTGCAGTGGCTCACACCTATAATCCCAGTACCTGAGGCCAGGGGTTTGAGACCAGACTGGACAACATAGCAAAATCCTATCTCTACAAAATACACAAAAATTAGCTGGGTGTGGTGGGGTGCACCTGTAATCTCAGCTACTTGGGAAGCTGAAGTGGGAGGATCACCGGAGCCTGAGAGGTCAAGGCTGCAGTGAGTGGTGATAGTGCACTGCATTCCAGCCTGGGTGACAGTGAGACTCGGTCTTAAACAATAAAATTAAATAAAACACTATTTTTAAATGTTCATATATATTAATGACCCAGGAGTCTACTCTTCATTGATTCTAAGTGATTTTCATGCCTAGAACTGCATCTTAGGTATTAAATATATTTAAATATTGAGTAACCAAATATTTACTTTCAAAAATTGCTGTTAAGACTATGCCTTGGAACAATCTTGACAAATGTACTACTGGCTAAGCATCATTTCATAACATCATTAGGAAAGTTTATTGTATAGCAGCAAGAGTTTCATTTTGACTTGAAGGCTCACAATATTAATAGATGCATTTGACAATGCCATTATTTGAAGCTCACGCATTTTTGAAGTGTTTCCAAATCAGATATGTAAATGTAAGAGTGACGAAGGTGAAAAACCTATCACAAATGAATAAACTTGCATTTTTGTAGTTAATAAAAGATTGTCTAACTGTGTCTTGTTATAAATTCAGATATTAATGTTATGAGAGATGATTCTGTAGCTAAGCAGTAAATTTGACATACCTGGATTATTAAAACCATGCTTCTTGCCAGTCATTATTCTGGTGGTTTGGCTTTTGTGAAGGATGAATGAAGCTTTGCATAGTTTTCAGATCATCTGGCATCATAAACAATGGCATTTCTTAAGGCAAGTGGATAACAACACAGACTTATTCAGTAGGGAATAGCTCTTCACATGACGCTAACTTTCATCAGTGGAACATTAACTCTTTATTAAAATGGTTTCACAGATTTAAAGGCCCTGAGTTAAGTATCTGTTGTTAATTATGTTGACATTAAACAAGCAGTATGACAGACTTAGTTTTTGGAAAACACTGATAATCAACCCATAAAATATTGCTGTTATTTCTTACTACCTGCAGGCCTCTGCTCTTGTAACTGTTTTCTATGCAACATCAGCTTAGAAGGCACCTGCTCAGAAGGAGTAGTAAGATACAATTTTTTGATTAAGGTTTTTAAAAATGTTAATATAAACTAACATAAGAGGATGAAAACAAAAAATTTGCTTAAACAAATTACAAAATTGTTTGACTTGTTTGATTAGAATTAAAAAACTGAAGACATTTTAAGATACTAATATGACTAAACCTTGCTATCTATGATCATATATTGATACGACATTACTTTTAATAATTGAAACCAATCT
The DNA here is from genome assembly GCF_008728515.1 of Papio anubis. Taxonomy (NCBI): domain Eukaryota; kingdom Metazoa; phylum Chordata; class Mammalia; order Primates; family Cercopithecidae; genus Papio; species Papio anubis. The sequence continues at coordinate 71,716,885 of NC_044990.1, read as the reverse complement.
GAATACTCTAAAATTAAGTAACATACTCAAAGCTTTTAATTTGGGAAGTTTTCTAATAACTTCAAAATACAATAACTAAATTCATTCAATATTATTGTAAATTACCATAGATTCTAGCAAAAAAAAAAATTGAGTGAAAATTTTGAACGGATTATCTGCTTTATCTAGTGGTATATGGAAGTCAATAAAATATATTTGTTTTCTTGTTACACCATAAGGCAGTATCATTTCAGTTAGCTTTTCTCTATTCATTGCTATAGTCACATACATCCCAGTTAGAAGTCATAAAAATGACTATTGTTTGGTCATAAGAAAGACAGAGTAGGAGAGGGCCGGGCATGGTGGCTCAGGCCTGTAATCCCAACACTTTGGGAGGCCGAGGAGGGTGAATCACGAGGTCAGGAGTTCAAGACCAGCCTGGCCAACATAGTGAAACCCCATCTCTACTAAAAATACAAAAATTAGCCGGGCATGGTGGTGCAAGTTTGTAGTCCCAGCTACTCGGGAGGCTGAGGCAGGAGAATTGCTTGAACCCGGTAGGCAGAGGTTGCAGTGAGCTGAGATTATACCACGACACTCCAGCCTGGGTAACAGAGTAAGACTCTGTCTCAAAAAAAAAAAAAAAAGAAAAAAGAAAAGGAAGGAGAAAACAGTCAAGTTGGTATTAATATACCATTCTACAAAGAAAAACTCAAAAATCTTAATGGAACCAGGTCAACAACATGAGTCCAGTGATATACCAATAACCAGGCTGATTCCTAAAAATGTCTGATTCTTTTATAATGAATGTCATCTATTAGGCCAGTTACAAGAAACTATTCCATTCTTATTTACATAGCTTCTCAAACTCCAACCATTCCCCATCATGACTGGAGTGAATATACATGGACATCAGGAGGACAAAGAAAATTTGTTTCTTCAACTTAGTCATCAGTAGGAGTAAGCACAAGAACTGAGCAATAAAATATGCTTTCTACTAAGTCAGGAAAACAACTCTGCCATATGGCCAGACAAACCTGTAGCATATTCTTTGTCAATGCCAACATTTTCAATTAAGATTTTTATGCACAAGTGATTTTGTTTTAGTTTTGATTCCTTAAAATGATCACAAACATACTTCCATCTTCCACACTGAGCAAAGTTTCCTAACCATTGTGTGACTACATTAAGCCCAACTGTGTCACATTCTGGGTTTACAGCCTGCATAATAAATACCAACTATCAATAATCTTTAGATCTATGGATAGAAAATAGCACTGATCTTGATCTCTATTGTTTATTGGTAAGTCAAAATCTAAGCTTAAGTTTGCTGAATTTACATCAAACATGTAAGGCCAACATCCTATGTTCTTTATCAGCCACAGAAAATTCTATTGTATTTAGCTTCATATAACACATCATTGTGTTTTATTTGAAGAATATGGTCTATTTGCCTTCACAGCCTGAACTCACTTCCAGGCAATCATTTTTAAAACTTGCTTCTATATTAACTTCACACATTTTATTACATTTCAGGGGGAAATAATTAAATGTTTGTGAGAGAGAAAATCTGGTGTATATTTTTTAAGTTACTTGAAGCAAAAAAAAAAAAAAAAAAAGTCTGAGCTAGCCAGTTGGAAGTTCCATCTACTAATGATCTGTTTCCAGGGAGGTGTCTGAAGCAAGCAAGCATAGAAACAGGCAGTGATGTGCCTTTGGATTTCTCCTGATGTTCATTTGCAATCATAGCCAATCAATGTTGAGGACATTACTAAGCAATCCAGTGCTGTTTGCTTGTAATTGGTAAACTGTCTTCCAAAAAAAACATCTTTGGGCTTCACAACACCCTAGTCATAGAGCCATTAGAGAATGAATGTCTTTACTGTACAGGAGGACCTCTATGAATAATGAATAGGGCTCTATTTTTCCTGGGAAACAAACATGTACCGGCATGTTCGTGGTAATGAACAGTATTGTGAGTGTGCATAGCATAGAAGGACACTAAATCTGCTCTGACTTCCACCTTAATTTAAGTAGATAACTGATTTTAAAACCCCATGGAGAGTTAAACAAGCTTATTTTAAATTTGTAACATGCTGCCTGGCTTATATGTTGCTTTTACAAGTTCAAAAATAATGATTTAATACAAAAATTGAAGAGATGAAGGATCATGTTACAGTCTCTAAGGGGCAAGACAGGCTTACACAAATTCGAGAGGAAAAGAAAAGAACGTTTGAATACAGTATTTAAGAAACTAGAATTTCATTTTTACTTTACACTCGAAAACATAGTGATAGTGATTCTCTGGGGTACACATAAAAAATAGTTTGTACTGCGCAAATTACAACCAAGTGTAGATATTTGCCCAAGAAATATTTCAAAAAATAACTAACAAGAAGAACGACCTAAGATTTTTAAATGATAATGCCCTTTCAAAGTGTTTAAAACTATTTGGCTTTTCCTTTAGAAAGATCATGAAAGGACTTAATGTATTTTGTAAATTATGTTCATAATGATTTTACTTACAAAAGATATAATTTGCTAGTCTGTTTTCATAATGAATGAGAGCTTAATGAATCACACTTACTTCACCATTCAACAAAAATATAGGGCATCACAACATTGAATTTAAATATTCACTAGAAGTCTTTGGACTTTGGCAAGAAGATTTCTAGATTTTTTTTTTTTCCATTCTTGCGGGCAAAACATGTTCTTCAAATTTACTTAAAGAATTACTTAATCATCATGCAAAACTATTATGTATTGCAACTGGTAGCAGCTCAGATGGAAAATTTTATATTTGTATAATGGTCATGCATTTTCACAGGCCACAAACTCAGGTTTAAGAAATGGAACCTCCTTTATTTTCCTGTAATGGAATTTGAGTTCTATTTCAAATCTTTCTTCTACTCAGTAGGAGAAAATTTTATCTTGCTAATTCCAGGTAAATTTAGTCACATAAGAACTTTTTCAGACATATCTCCCTTCCCAGAGAGGGTTCTTTTTTCCCATGAGGATATGGTGAGACAGCCAGACATTGGTGAAAGCAGATCAATCATCTAAATTCTTGGTCATTGCTATGTTCTAGAAGCATTTTCTGAGAAGTGGATTTTTGTCCAGTCCCTGGCTATCTAGTCTACACTGTATCCTAAGTTGCACTACCCTTCTTCTGACCTAGACTTCCCGCACACACACCAGTGTGCGTGAACTTCCAGTAGAGTTTTATTTTGTTTTGTTTTCTCTCTATCTTAACTTCCCTCTGCCCTTTTGTTGATTGCATGGGAAGGCTGGGTCGCCGCCTGCACCTCTCTGTATGTCCCTCACTTTGCCCCTGCATTCCTTCTGTTTCAAAGCTCCCATGTCATTGTAATACAAAGTGTATCAGAGAAGCTACAGACTAGGAATATCTCCAGATGGGAAAGTCAGAATACACATCTTTCCACAGTAGAAGCCCTAATCCCATTAGGGTTCAGCCCATAGACAGGACATGGGGGGAAACGCTATCATCTACTTGCTTCCTTCAGCATTCTCTCTCCCACTTCTCCCAGCATTTTTAGCTAGGATGGGACAAGGAAATGGCTCTGGCTGCATGTATTTTGCATTCTCTCTAATCTATTGCTTATGGCCTATACTTCAGATCTTAGACCTTTTGGAGCTCAAAAGAAACTTTCCTCTTTCTGCATGCTTCTAGCTCTTATAAATCAAAAGCCATGGCTGCTAAGACTGCCATCTCTGCATTAAGTTTAAGAGAATTTTTAGAAATTTAAAAGATGAGAATTGATTTCTTTGTTATCTCAGCTGACAACCCATACACTGACTAAGTGGATAGCAGTTGTCAGGACAACAAAAACATGCTAGAAGACAAAAAACAATAGTAAATTTCTGAGATTTTTTAAATGTATATATATGCTACAAAGCAGTATGTGTACAATGATTTGAAGGAAATAACAGCTTATATTTATAAAAGTATAAGCACACGCCCGGGCACAGTGGCTCATGTCTGTAATCCCAGCACTTTGGGAGGCCGAGGAGGGTGAATCATGAGGTCAGGAGTTCAAGATCATTCTGGCCAAGATGGTGAAACCCCATCTCTACTAAAAATACAAAAAAAATTAGCTGGGCATGGTGGCAGGTGCCTGTAATTCCAGCACTTTGGGTGGCTAAGGCAGGTGGATCATGAGGTCAGGAATTCAAGATCAGCCTGGCCAAGAAGTTGAAACCCTGTTTCTACTAAAAATACAACAAAAATTAGCCAGCTACTTGGGAGGTTGAGGCAGAGAATTGCTTGAACCCAGGAGGCGGAGGTTGCAGTGAGCCGAGATTGTGCCACTGCACTCCAGCCTGGGCGACAGAGTGAAACTCTATCTCAAAAAAAAAAAAAAAGATAGATAGATAGATAGATAGATAGATAGATAGATACATACATACATACATACATACATACATAGATATGCACACTTACAACATTTTCCTATAAAATAAGTCCTACAAGCAATTGTTGAGTGCACTGTGCCCCAGTAGTTAATAAACCCTGGTCTCAGGCTTTAAGTCACTCAAAGTTTAGCCTAGCGGGGACCGTCAAGACCCTCTGGTGAGCTAAATAGGAAAAAAATATGGTAAGCATCCCTATTAGACATTACAATCGTGTTTGTCTTGTATTTTTCTGCTCCAGGGAGACATGTGTCCTACAGTTGCCTTTATCATTCAAAAAATACAAATCAGCCTGAGTCACTAAAGATAGTTTTCTTCCAAACCAACCTCTGGCTTCTAGGGGAGTCTTACTCTCCAGGGTCCTATCAAGATATTTAGGGAACATGCCTTGAGAAGATATAGGGAAATTCAAGTAGCCCTTTTAATATTCAAGGTTCTATAATATGAAATAGCAGTCCCAGGAACTGATCTGACATACATATGTGTTTTGTTGGCCTTGAAATAATTTAAAGCAGTGTCATCATTTAAAATTGGGAGATAGCACATAAGACCACCATGCCTCTGTATGGCCTCTGCAATGTCAGCTGTTCCCAGGTTCCTGAGTTGCAAAGACTCAGACACAGACTGAAGCTGTTGGTGATCCCAGCAAAGAGATGAAAGGGAGTGACTCTCCAGTAAACCATAAACAGCACAGTCAGAACCCCGGAATGACCATACAAGAGTGAGTCCTTGAGCAACTTCAAGCCTCTGGACAACCCACATCAAAAAGAGAGATAGAGACACAAAGAGAGAGAAAGAGTGTGTATACATAAATACATGCATGCATGGATAAACGAGAGAGAGTGATTATAAGCTTGGAGAGCACCCCAAATGGGAGAAATGGGTGCAAGGCCTATGCATGTCCAGGTTTAGGTTTGGAACATCATACCTAAAGGGATATGCAAGTCCTGGTCATCTGAGAGACTGGAGGAAGACTTAGAAAATTTTGAAAAAGACATCTGGAAACCCAGAAGACCCTGCAATTTGGTGTAGTGAATAGGACAGGAGCTCTGATTGTCAGTCTACAGGCGATACCTTCTGTGGACTCCCATTTGTACACTTGCCTCAGGTTCTCCAATGTTATGACAGGGCTGGCGATCTTCCTCAGTCTATGATTTCAACTCCACAATTTGTTATCATTCTGACTTCTGTAAACAGACTGTTCATTCAGCCATTCATTCCCAGAATCATCATGCTAGAACTTGTTATAAAATTGTGAAACTGCAGACTGTGTCTCTGCCCTCATGAGACTCCACTCTAGAGCTTCATTGAATTCAGAGTCCTTTCATGTTTAAAATTATTTAAAAATTAAATCGGACAAGAAATAAAAGGTAATATAGCCAAAGGCCTCAAGAAGGGCAAACAGATACAGAGATCCTGGCTTTAACATTTTTTAATCTCAAGCCTACTTAAAAATGTAGGTTTGACCATTATTTCTTGAAAGGGTACCACTTCAATCCAATTAATCTATATAATATATATTTAATGAAAATATGAGCCACATTATAATTTATGTCTTGTTAATTAATAATTGGCTTCTTTATGTAACTTTCCTAAAAGCAATCAAAGCGGGGTCTGGCTGTGCTTGCAATTGTGATTTTGCTACACTTTAATTGAAAGATCATTGACTCAGAAACCTGAGAAAACAAGACAGGGGAATTTGTTTTTGTTATGAGAATTGATTACTCTGGGCCCTAGAAAAAGGTCTTACCTGTAATTGCCACTCAGTTAGGATCTCAGAAACGAATACACTTGAGAATATATAAAAGATCAGATTAATAAATTTAGTTTGCCCACCTTAACATTCACTATCTGCTCCACATACTCATAAACTTCATCAAGACTAATCATTTTAAACCTACTAAAAATGTTTCTATATGTTACGGAGAAAATGTGAATTTTTCTCTTTGTTTTTTTGTTGTTTTTTTTTTGAGACGGAGTCTTGCTCTGTCGCGCAGGCTGGAGTGCAGTGGTGCAGTCCCAGCTCACTGCAAGCTCCGCCTCCCGGGTTCACGCCATTCTCCTGCCTCAGCCTCCCAAGTAGCTGGGACTACAGGCGCCCGGCTACTTTTTTATATTTTTAGTAGAGATGGGGTTCACCGTGTTAGCCAGGATGGTCTCCATCTCCTGACCTCGTGATCCGCCCACCTCGGCCTCCCAAAGTGCTGGGATTACAGGCATGAGCGAACGCGCCCAGCCAAAAATTTCAATTTTTCATAATCTAACACAGTATTTTAGCTGGCCACAAATAACAGAATATTCATCTCTTGGCTGTTGCTTTGCAGAAGAATCTGAAATTATCAGTTTTCTATTCTTTAAAATATGTTAGTAATTTTGATTAATAAAAAGTAGTGGTATGATCAAGAAAATGAAGTTTAAATTAGAATTAAAAAAATCTTATATTTTCAGAAGAGTGTTATGGGTCAATAGGAGAGCTTCAGTTTCACAAGTGAATTAATGTGTGCTATTACAATTCATTTCTAAGAAATATAATACATTTCTTGGGAAATGGTAAAGATCACATGTACATGATACTATATTAGTAACACTTTCATGCATATTGAAACTATTATTTTTTCAAATTTAGTTAATTGACAGATATAATAAAATTGTATGCATTTATTGTGTACAACATGCTCTTTTGAAGGATATACACATTGTGGAATAGCTAAATCTAGCTAATTAGCATTTTCATTAATTCACATAGTTACCATTTTTTGTGATGAAAACAACATCCACTTTTAGCATTTTTTCAGGAATATAGCATCATTAATATAGTCACTATGCTATACAATCCATCTCTTGAAACTTACTCCTCCTATTTAACTGTAATTTTGTATCCTTCGACCAACAGTCCTCAATATTCTCCCAACCATCTTAGCCTCTAGTAACCACCAATCTACTCTCTATTTCTATGAGACAATCTTTTCTAAATTCCACATGTGAGTGAGATCATGTGGTATTTATCTTTCTCTGCCTGGCTTATTTTACTTAACATAAACTTCAGATCATCCATGTTGTCTCAAATGACAGGACTTCCTTTTTTATGGCTGAATAGTATTCCATTGAGTATATTTACAACAGTTTCTTAATTCTTTCATCTATTGATTCTCAATCCATTTATCTTAGTTTGATTCCATATCTTGGCTATTGTGAATAGTACTGCAATAAACATGGCAGCATAGATATCTCTTTCATATACTCATTTCCTTTGCTTTCGATATTTACCCAGTAGTGGGACTTCTTGAACATATGGTAGTCCTATTTTTAATTCTTTGAGAAACTTCCATCCTGTTTTCCACACTGGTTATACTAGCTTACATTCCACCAACAGCATGCAAGGGTTCCCTTTTTCTACATCCTTGCCAACACTTGTTATCTTCTGTCTTTTTGTTAATAACCATTCTAACTGGTGTGAGGTTGTATTCCATTGTCGTTTTGATTTGCATTTCTCTGATTACTAGTGATGTTGAGCATTTTTTTCATATATCAGTTGGCCATTCATATGTCTTTTTGTGAGAAATATCTATTCAAGTCTTTTGCACATTTTTAAACTGGGTTATTTGTTCTCTTGATATTGAGTTGTTTACAGGTCTTATATTTTGGATATTAGCCATTATGAGATGTATAGCTTGCAGATACTTTCTCTCATTCCATAGGTTGTCTCTGCACTTTGTTGACAGTTTCTTTTGCTGTGCAGAAGCTTTTTAATTCGATATAATACAATTTATTTTTGCTTTAGTTGCCTATGCTTCTGTGGTTATATCAAAAAAATCATTACTCAGACCAATGTCTTGGAGCTTTCCCCATGTTTTCTTCTAGTAGTTTATAGTTTTAGGTCTTACACATTTAAGTCTCAATCCCATTTTGAGTTGATTTTTGTATATGGTGAGAGATGTGTCTAAATTGCCTTGTTCTGCCTGTAGATATCCAGTGTTACCAAAACCACTTATTAAAGAGACAGTCCTTTCCCCATTGTGTGTTCTTGGCACCTTTGTTGAAAATCAGTTGACTGCCAACGTGTGGATTTATTTCTGGGCTCTCTACTCTGTCCTATTGGTCTATGTGTTTGCATTTATGCCAGCACTATGCTGTTTTCATTACTATAGAGTTAGAGTTTATATTGGTAGTCTGATGCCCCAGTTTTTTTTCTTTATGCTCAAGTTTGCTTTGGCCATTTGGAGTCTCCTGTTGTTCCACACAAATTTTAGGATTTTTTTCTATTTCTGTGAAGAATGTCATTAGTATTTTGATAGGGACTCCATTGAATTTGTGTATCACTTTTGGTAATACAGACAATTAAACAATGTTATATCTTCCAGTTTATGAAAATGGGATATCTTTTCATTTATTTGTATCTTCTTCAACTTCTTTCTTCAATGTTTAATAATATTCAGTGTAGAGATCTATCATCTTCTTAGTCAATTTTATTTCCATGTGGGTTTTTTTGTAGCTATTGTAAATGGAATTATTCTCTTGATTTCTTTTTCAGATAATTGGCTATTAGTGTATAGAAATGCTATGAATTTTTATGTTGATTTTGTATCCTGCAACGTTACTGAATGTGTTTCTTCTCATAGATTGTGTGTGTGTGTGTGTGTGAAATCTTTAGGTTTTTCTATAAGATCATGTCATCTGCAAACAGGGATGATTTAACTTGTTCCTTTCTAGTTTAGATGCCTTTTTCTTCTTCATTTTTTTGGGGTTTTTTGTTTTTGTTTTTTTTGTTTGTTTGTTTGTTTTGGTCTAATTGCTCCGGCTAAGACTTCCAGTACTGTGTTGAATAAAGTGGCAAGAGTGAGAATCCTGTCCTGTTCTAGATCTTAGAGGAAAAGCTTTCAACTTTTCCCTGTTAAGTATGACATTAGCTGTATGTTTGTCATATATAACCTTTATGGTGTTTAGATACAATGTTTCTATAAATGTGGGAACTGGAAATGTTTAAAATTTCTTACATTAGTTAAAAAAAGAGTGGCAGTTATAACCAGTACCTGTGTTGGTTTCAAATATTGCTTCCTGGACTACTAGCTCTGTGACCTGTGTAAATTAACTTCTTTAAATGTCTGAGTCTTTCTCTGGATAATAAGTTTAAACTTATACCACAGGTTAATTCCAGGATTTGATGATATGAAGAATGTTGACTGCCTGACACAGTTTTGGTACATAATGAGTACTTTATACTTGCATAAACAATAACTAGTAGTATATTACATCATAAAATTTATATAAATGTAATAATCTTATGATCAGAATATGCCACAACTTTTAAAAAGTTGTTTTAAAGTATAATACATACAAAAAGTGCACATATCAAAAACGTAGAGCTCAGTTAATTTTCATGAGTAAAGCATATCCATGTCCATCTGATCGAAGCTGGACTTGATATTGTAGTGGGTAAAGTTAGTTTGAAACATGCTTTCATTACTTATTTTGTGTTTTTGACTGTATTCTTATTCTTAAATACAGATATTTTTCATTTATTTTAACAGTGATGGTATTCCATCAAATATTTTATTTATTCACTTCCCAAATTATTGACTAAACATCAGTTCTGAGTATATTTTCTCATAAGTGGAAAACAATCATTATGTTCCTTGTTTTTTACATTGTTAGCATCTGTCTAAACATTATCAATGACCATTTTGTTACTGGCATCTATCTTACTTGAACTCTTTATTTGGAATAAAAATATTTATAGTTTACTATTTTAAGACACTGTGTTAGAGAATGTGATCTCTATATTTTTCACCCTCAAATAAAAACATAGCTTTTATTTACTTAAAATTAGGGAAAGTATTTATAAAAACTCACCTTAATATTTGACCACTGTGTTAGGCAGAAAAATGGTCCCCCAAAGAAGTCCAAATCCTAATCCCTAGAACCTATGAATATGTTGCCTTGCATGGCAAAAGGAGCTTTGCACATGTGATTAATTTAAGGCTCTTTGGGATGGGGAGATTATTCTGGATTATCTAGGTGGGCTCAGTATAATCACAAGGTCCTTATAAGAAGGAAGTAGGAGGGATAGAGTCAGAGAAGGAGAGGTCAAAGTGCTGTGACCACTAGAAGGGAACCACAGATGAAAGAATGCAGGTGCTTTTGAGAAGCTGGACCACACAAAGAGTGAATTCTCCCCCAGAATCTGCAGAACGAATGCAGTCCTACAACACCTTAATTTTAGTCCCATATGACACGTTGGGGCCTTCTGACCTTTAGAACTGTAAGCAAACTTTAAAACTGTAAATAATTTTTTGTTGTTTTAAGCCACAAATTTTGTGACAATTTGTTATAGCAGCAATGGAAAACATTAATACAACCATTGATCAAATCCCAGAAAATAGCAACATTAAAAGTTGCTTTGAAAATGCAAGATTGAAAGCCCTCAAAACTATCTATGTGTTGAGTGAACATTCTCATTATGCCTTTTTCAGCATGTTGCATACCTGAAAAGCCTCAGCAGATAGAGTGAATAAAAACAAAATCCATAGGGGACCAAATTGAGGAATAAATTTTATAGACACTAACATTTCTTTCTAAGAATTAGCTCTATAATTATCTAGCAGTAGATAGTTTTGCTCTCTTGCTCTTTTCTGTGAAGCCTATGGTTCTGATAAATGATCTTTCATCAAAGGGTCAAAAATATAATAGAACCAGCAAGGATAAGAAGTATTTTGTTAATCCTCATATTAACTTGTCCTCTGCAAACTCAATTCATGACTATATGACATGTTTTAAAGTTCGATGTTCTCAAAATTTTCTTATGGCAAAAAGTTTTTAAAAAAAGAGCCTTCAACATTAGCTAATGAGAGAAAGTTCATAAAATTTATTTCTCTTAAACTGAGGGGAAATTGAATGAATTATAAGTACTTTCCAAAGCAGAAGTTAGCAAGCATTACTAAAACACACTGGTTTATGGTGGCCCCAAATACTAGGCGACCATTTATCTGGAAAGTTCCCTTTGGTTATGAAGATGGACCTCTTATGTAGGTACCTGACAGATGTAGGATAGTTTGAGTCTGCAACAGCGAACAGGATCCACACCAGAGATCTTGTAATACTCTTGTCACCTCCATCAGAGATCACCTCACAGATTCTCTAGGCTGTATCTCATCATAGGGTGGTCGTTTATGTTAAAAAATCTAATTCTGACAGAACTGGTCTTGCTCTCTCCATCTGATTTATCACCACCTTTGTTATCTTTCTCTCTTAGCCCAAATAGTTCATAGACATGCACATGTTCTTGGACGTCCAGGAGCACTGTATAGAGAAAGAGATGGTGATCCTCTCTTCAAATGAATTTTCCACTGCATCCTTACTCTACCGTCAGGGTCAGGCAAACACAGAGACATTGCAACCAAACAGACATTCCTATCCGTTTACCAGGGAAACTAATCAACCATTCATTACTACTCAAAGGCATGTATCAAGCACATCCTAACTGTGAGGATGTAAACATGAATAAAGGCATGCTGCTTATTCTCAAAGACCCTGTGGTCTGCTTCTCCAGAGGGTGGAATTACAGATATCATTTGTTCAGTAACTTGAATTTTCCTGTCATTTTATATACTCTTTTATCCAAATAAAATCTATATTAAGTAAACATTATAAATCAAAATTGGAATTATCTTATCACTGCGAGAATCACAACTCACATTTCAATGTCAAGAATGGCATCCTGACTCTCCGAAACCTTTAACTTTTTGTCTATTTCATTTTATGACTATTTTGACTATTTTCATATTTAGAACCAGTGTAGAAGTCTGAGGATCCTGGAAAGCTGGTCTCTACCATGCTAAATTTGTGTGTTCATGCACATATATAACCAATACAAATATATTTATACATGTATAATGTATAAAGTGTTTTGATTTCTTGCCTTTATTAAATTTTCATGGCAAATATATCCTGTAGGCCTGGAAGCTGTGTATTTTGAACTCATTACACAAAAACTAGAAATTATACGACTGCATTAACTTATCAGTACCTCCATTAGAAATATTTGGAAAAGAAATTATCCATGTTTTGGTAAATTGTTAGAACTATCAATGGCAAGAAACATGAATAATTGAATCTGTTATTATAATCATTACATACTAACTTTCATTTCTTATTGTTACCGGGGGTCCTTGCTCCCAGAGCTCCCAAGTGGTGGCGGGCACTTCCAAAATGGCTGTGGGCCGCTTCCAAGATGGTGGCAAGCCTCCTGTCCTCTGGTCTTCGCCTCAGGGATTCCAAGGAATGGAATGTTGGGCCATGCAGTGAGTGTTATAGCTCTATTAGAAGTCGTGGGTCGTGGAAGAGAACGGTGGAACCCAGTGACTAGCGTTCAGCTCGACTAGGACGAACCCGGGCACTTAGCTGTGCAGGAACAACGGCACGCCTCTAGCCCTGTGGGGAGCAGCAACGGGCGCCTCGCTGGATCAGAAGCACATCCGCAACGCTGCGGCATTCGGAAGGTTGGAAGTCAGTGGCGGGTCTGCCACAGCAGCAAACAGCAGTGGTGGTCGGCGAGGGAAAGCTCAGAGGTAACAAACACAGACCAGAAGAGATTTTAGAGTGAAAACAGAGCTCCCATACAAAGGGAGGGGAGCCAAAGAGGGTAGCGGTTGCGGGCTCGAATGCCTGAGTTTACCTCCCAGCATTGTCTCTCGCTGTGCTCTCAGGCGATAGATGATTGGCTATTTCTTTACCTCCTGTTTTTGCCTAATTAGCACTTTAGTGAGCTCTCTTTACTACCTGATTGGTCAGGTGTGAGCTAGGTTGCAAGCCCCGCATTTAAAGGTGGATGCGGTCACCTTCCCTGCTAGTCTTAGGGATTCTTAGTCCGCCTAGGAAATCCAGCTAGTTCTGCCTCTCATTGTTATAGTTGTTTTGACCACCATTTGTTTGTCTGCATGGTACAGCAGCATCAGTGAAACAGTGAACTCTATATATAGTGGCGATGGCTATTATTTCAATTTTATTTGAAATAAAATTGTCATTGTTAAATTATTTTATTCCTGCTAGACCATGAAATCAGGGATGGCAATTGGTTTTTCTTTTTTGTGCTAACTCCAACTGATTTGAAGATTACTCTGAGGTTATTTCCGGTCTTACAGAAAAAAAGAGCATTGCAAGGTTAGTAATGTTTGCCATGGGAAGAAGGTAGGTGACAAGTGGAATTTGTGCCCCATATCTGCCCTTCCAGCTCTAGATTGCTCGGAAAATAATGGTGCAGATTTTCTCTTCTAATATAAAATCAGTTTATCTATTAAGACAGGAAAAACTGATTAGCACATCTCTTTACCAGTTGCAAAAATAGAAATTCATTTTCTTTTCATAAAGAGCACTAGAAAGAAGCTTTGGGATGGAAGATTTCAGTGATAAAAATTATTTTAATGAAATGTGCTCTATAAGTCAAAGTCGAATCCTAAATTCATGACTGAGGATCTAAGAGGTAAACGAACAGCTATAACTCTACATTTTCAGCATGGTCTCATTGTCTTTTTTTTTTTTTTTTATCAGACTTTGCTAAAAGTGGGGAGGAGAAAGCCATTCATATTTTAAGAATCGGCAGTATCATAAACCATTTCTCCTGACTTAACATCTTTATAATAAAAATTCTACTATAATAAATTCATTGCTAGGTTGTGTTTTTATTACTACAATCTCCCTCATGAGTTCTCAGTTAAAAATATTCTGAGGGAGGCAGAAAAATGTCATTTGTGTCAGAACATAATTCTCTGCCTGCTGAAAAAAAAAGGCATATAGTTTGTGATAGTTGCCTATTATTTTTTAAAGACTGATCTATAAATGTATTAATAGCAAATTTTAAAATAGATGAGAGTATATTACCAAGTTATTGCTATAACAGTAACCATCATGAATTGTGAAGTATCTTATATTCACCTCAAGTATCTAACAACAACAACAAAAATGTTCCAAATTTCTAAGACGAAGAATTTTAAAAATGGCATCTATTGATATCTATTCATTAGTCATTTTTCTTTTTTATTATGAAATTAAAATGTATTAAATAAATTCTGGAATCTATTTATTTGTATTGTGCTACTTCTAAAATTTGGATACATATATTCTGAGTTAAAACAACAACAACAACATTTCCTTTTGACTATGCTAATTGTGTGTAAACTACCCCAGGCTGTAATGAAGTTCCTTTGGAAGTTATCTAATGGCAGCTTCCTATATATGCATTTAAATCAGATACAAGTCATCCTGTACATATATTGATACACAAATTTGACCCACTAAATGGAAAATCTACCTGTATATTTGCCATGGGCTAAAGCAACAATTTAAGATGAAAAAAGTGTCTCAACTTTGGGCTTAAGGAGGCAAATCACCAAAGGTCAAAATGAGGCTAGGCGTGGTGGCTCACGCCTGTAATCCCAACACTTTTGGGAGGCCGAGGCGGGCAGATGCCTGAAGTCAGGAGTTTGAGACCAGCCTGGCTAACATGGTGAAACCCCATCTCTACTAAAAATACAAAAATTAGCCAGGCTTGCTGGTGGGCGCCTGTTATCCCAGCTGCTCTGGAGGCTGAGGCAGGAGAATTGCTGAAACCCCAGAGGTGGAGGTTGCAGTGAGCTGAGATTGCGTGGCTTCACTCCAGCCTGGGGGACAGAGCAAGACTCCATCTAAAACAAAACAAAACAAAACAAAAAAAGACTTACTGTCCTCGTTCTACAGATTCTCAGATCCAATTCCCTTTCTGGAATGACTTTTGTGTTGACATTTCTTCTCCATCCCCACCAATGCTCTTTTTTTCCACCCTAAATATAATACATGATCTTTACCATTTTCTACACATTTACAGAATATCTTTCATTCCAATAGCCCTTCACTCTACTTCCCTCTTTGTGGCACCAACAGAGTCATCTTTGAGGAAGGGTTGTGGAACCAGCTATAAGGTTATTCACTGCTTAAAACCAATGCTCCTTCAAAATCCAACTTTACTGAAATCTCACTTTCCAACTATATTGGACTTACAATATTCCCTGAATACCTTACACTGTTTTGTGACATTACAATGTATTCAAGTCTACCTTTCTGACATCATTTCCCCCTTGGTGTTTTAATGTATTCTCTTCACCTTTGCTGTTAATACCTTGTTTTTCTGGGTCAGCAGTTTGCTTCCTCTTCAGGGTTTTTGTGGAAAAAATGAAAGATTTTAAAACGGAAAAAATAAAATTACTGAATAGCCTTCAGTGGAATGCTGGCATTCTCTAGCTGGCCCTTTAGAGATACCTCATTCTATAGCAACTGTTGCGTGTCTTTGATTAGATTACTTTACAACTCTTTAAACTGTGGAAAGCTTATAGTAGTGCAAATGATTATTGTACATAGAAATACAAAAATCTTTGTTCTGTAGAAATACAATTTATTTCTGCCTTGTAGAAAAGGCGATTTTAATGCTGCTATAAAGACACATGCACATGTATGTTTATTGCAGCACTATTCACAATAGCAAGGACTTGGAACCAACCCAAATGTCCATCAATGACAGACTGGATTAAGAAAATGTGGCACATATACACCATGGAATACTATGCAGCCATAAAAAGGATGAGTTCATGTCCTTTGTAGGGACATGGATGCAGCTGGAAACCATCATTCTCAGCAAACTATCGCAAAAACAGAAAACCAAACACCTCTTATTCTCACTCTTAGGTGGGAATTGAACAATGAGAACACTTGGACACAGGAAGGGGAACATCAGACACCGGGGCCTGTTGTGGGGTTGGGGGAGGGGGGAGGGGGGAGGGAGAGCATTAGGATATGTATCTAATGTAAATGATGAGTTAATGGGTGCAGCACACCATCATGGCACATGTATACATATGTAACAAACCTGCACGTTGTGCACATGTACCCTAGAACATAAAGTATAATATAAAAAGACAATTTTAAACATTATATTTTATTGCCCTATAAAGTATTAAACTTTTTAAAGTCTATTAGCAAATTCAGATCTCTAAAAGCAGTTCTCATCAGTGGACACAAAATTTTTAATTGATTTGAACACACAAATAGGCAAAAGAAAATACAAATAGAAAGGATTTACAAGGTTCTCTCATTGCACATTCATTAGCAAATTCATTTATCAGCAAATTGGTTTCAACATTTTTGATATATATATAGAATATATTATATATATTCTATACATATCTATAAATACACATACATAGATATCAGTTTGATTCTACTTTTAACAAGTTTAAAAATCTTACTGGTTCCTCACTTTTACACTGCTGGTGGGAATGTAAACCAGTACAATCACTATGAAAAACAGTGTGGAGATTCCTTAAGGAACCACTGGGTATCTACCTAGAGGAAAAGAAATCATTATATGAAAAAGACACTTACACACACATGTTTATAGCAGCACAATTTGCAATTGCAAAAATATGGAATCAGCACAATTTGCAATTGCAAAAATATGGAACCAGCACAAATGCCATCAATCAACAAAAGGATAAAGAAAATGTGGTATATATATACCATGGAATACGACTCAGCCATAGAAAGGAACAAAATAATGGCATTGGCAGCAATCTGGATGGAGTTGGAGACCATTATTCTAAGTGAAGTAACTCAGGAATGCAAAACCAAATATTGTCTGTTCTCACTTATAAGTGGGAGCTAAGCTATGAGGACCCAAAGGCATAAAAGTGACATAATGTACTCTGGGGACTCAGGGGAAAGAGTGGGAGTGGGGAGTGAGGGATGAAAGACTACACATTGAGTACAGTGCACACTACTTGCGTGATGGGTACACCAAAATCTCAGAAATCACTGCTAAACAACTTATCTATGAATCCAAAAACCACCTGTTCCCCCAAAACTATTGAAATAAAATAAAATTTGAAAAATCTTACTGGTTCCCTCATTAATAAATATGCTGAATAAAATATTTTATATCTGTGTAACAGTCATGTATTTACTGTTTTGAAAATCACATTTTATCCATTTTGGAGGCCCACAGAGATACACAGTGGATTCACCTGAATGGACTAGGTTGTTGAAGTGGATCTCTTGAACTGTTTAAGCCAAGGTATGCATTCTCTTGTCTCCTGTGATAAATACCAAGCAGCAATAACATTTAAACTTTGCTGACTGCATTTCTGTATTTCTTTTCCTCTCTACTAATTGTGTGTATGGTTTGTGCAATATAACAATTTATTCCACCTTGGTGACAACAATGATTAGAGAATTGATTTTATGGTGTGACTTTCTGATGATCTCCATCAGAAAGGTAAGAGAAATACATTATCTGATGAAGGAGAAATAAGGGAATCTTGTAAGTCTTTTCTTTTTGTGTTTATCTTTTGTCTCTATGTGTGCTCAAATCAATTAAGAATATTTTGTCCACAGAATGTGAAAACAATTCTGAGAAACCCGAATAAGTGAGTTTTTATGTTTCTGTGCTTACTTGCAACCTTTGCCTGAGATTGTGAAACTAAAACTACGTATGCTTTCTCTGTATCAGTGTATCTGTGTGTCCATGTGCTTGTAATTGGGAAAGGCCTTGGCCTCTCAGAATGCAACTATTGACTGTACCCTAATTCTGGCAGGTTTTAATAAATTAAATTTTAATCACTCTTAAATCAAAAGACCTCTGTTTTGATTGGTTGCCTAGCTGACCCTCTAAGTTTACTGACTAGGTAGTGTCTGTTCCTTTGTTTACCCTTTACTAGGCTAGTTTACAACTCTATAAACAGTGGAAAATTCATGTAATACAAGTTGTTCTTGTCTACTAAAAGGCAAATGGATTTTTCCAGTAGAGATAAAATTGATATCTACCTAACAGAAAAATGTATTTCAAAGATGATATTTTATATAGCTTTGCATCTGTAAGCAAAATTATTTCAATATTCTTGACTGTGTCTGCATATCTGTATCTACATCTACATCTACCTGTTTTTATATTCATTAATTAAATAAAATATTTGACATGTGTTCATTTATATTTGAATAAGAGTCATGGTTTTACTTTTTTAGAATACATTACCAGCTCCCTCTGCACTTTGTTCGTAATTCTGCATTATATAACATTTCTCCTCTCCTGCTCTCCAGACTGTGAGCATCTTAAGGGAAGAATTTTTGTATTTATACAAAAATTTGTATTTTCTATTTATAGATATAAAACAAAATACCTGTTTTATTTTCAATAGTAGGACTAAAATACTCATTTTTTATTATCAGAAGAAAATTACAGGACCTGTACTATAAATATATATATTTTATTATCAGAGAAAAATTATAGGGCCTGCTAAGGAATTAGGTGAAGAAAAACACGTAAGAAAATAAGAGTATGACTAAATTTTTTAAAATCACCTACCACATTTTTAAATGGGTTGACTATTAATAGACTTTCTTATTCACTGATTTTGTTAATCAAGATTTATGCAAAATAATGGATTGAAATGCTAAACACCCGAAAACATGTCAACCATTGTCAAAGTTTTTCAAATTTTATTATGGAGAGTTTGAAATAATGGTATCTATTTTATCTATGTAAACATAATTTGCTAAATGCAATACCAATTTTCTCACTCTTAAAGTCTGACTTTAATTAATTAATTTCAATTACCCATATTTTAACAATTTTGAAAACTAGTTATGATAATGGGAATTGCACATTTTCTCTCTACCTTTGTTTCCTTAATTCATTTGAATTTTTATGTGATTTTTAAGGCTCATTTATTATTGTTAAAAATAAAAATTGTTGTAAAAATTAATTATTGTTAAAAATAAAGTAACACTGAGTTCAACTCATAATGATAAAGTTTTGTCTAAGGACAACTAAGCAAAGTGATTTTTATTTTATGTTTTTATTTGTTTAAATTTAAGTCATACAAATGTAGTTTTATTTCAGTGGATGGTAGTGATGAAATCTTGGCTTTTAATGTAACTGTCACTCAAATAATGTACATTTACCCATCAAGTAGTTTCTCATCTCTCAACCCCCTGGCACTACCCCACACTTCCAAATGTTTAATGTCTATTATTCCACACTGTATGTTTCTGTGTACACATTATTTAGCTCTCACTTATCAGTAAGAACATACAGTATTTGTCTTTCTGTGCCTGGCTTGTTTCACTTAATATAATGACCTAGAGTTACATTTATGCTGCTGCAGAAGACATTATTTCCTTCTTTTTAATGGCTGAATAATATCCCATCCTATGTATATACCATGTTTTATTTATCCAGTCATCTGTGATGGACACATAGGTTGATTCTGTATCTTTGCTATTGTGAATAGTGCTGTGATAAACATGTGAGGGCAGGTATCTCTTTGATATAATGATGTCTTTTTCTTTGGGGAGATACCCAGTAGTGTAATTGTTGAATGGAATGGTAGTTCTATTTTTCGTTCTTTGAGAAATCTCCATATTACTTTTCATAGAGATTGCGCTAATTAACATTCCCACCAACAGTGTATTTGCATTCCCTTTTCTCTTTATTCTTGTCAACATCTGTTACCTTTTGACTTCTTCCTGATAGCTAATCTGACTGGTGTAAGATGATATCTCATTATGATTTTAATTTGCATTTTTCTGATGATTGTATTGAGTATTTTCCACATGCTTGTTGGCTATTTGTATGTCTTCTTTTGAAAAATGCTTGCTCATGTCCTTTGCCCACTTTTTAATGTGATTATTTGTTATTTGTTGTTGTTGAATTGTTTGAGTTCCTCGTAAATTCTGGATATCAGTCCTCTGTTGGATAAATAGTTTGCGGATATTTTGTCTCATTCTGCTGGTTGCCAGTTCACTCTGCTGATTGTTTATTTTGCTGTTCGGAAGCATTTTAGTTTAATTAAGTCTGATTTGTCTTTTTTTGTTGCTTATGTTTTGGAGGTCTTAGTCATAAATTGTTTCCCTAGACCAATGCCCAGAAGAGTTTTCCCTGGCACTTCTTCTAGAATGTTTATAGTATCAGATCTTACACTTGAGTTTTTCTGGGTTTTTTTGTTTGTTGGTTGGTTTGTTTTTGAGACAGAATTTTATTCTGTCACCCAGGCTGGACCTCAGTGTCACGATCACAGCTCAAGTGAGAAGCCTGGACATCCCTAGACTCAGATGATCTTCCTGCCTCAGCCTCTTGACTAACTGTGACTACAGGCAAACATGCACCATGCCTGGGTAGTTTTTGTATTTCTCTTGGTAGAGATGGGGTTTCATTATGTTGCCCAAGCTGGTTTTGAACTCCGAGCTCAAGTGATCTTCCTGCCCTCACCTTCCAAAGTGCTGGGATTACAGGCATGAGCCACCACACCTGGCCCACACTTAAATTTTTAATGCATCTTGAGTTGATTTTTGTATATAATGAGAGATAGGGGTTTCATTACTTTATATAGATCCATATTTCCATCTGGTATCATTTCCTCTCTGAGTAGCTCTTTCCTCTCCAGTATCTTCTCTACAAATTATATTTGCTTTTGTCTCCTTGAGATTTCCTCTCTTCTTATCAGGGAGTCCAAAGGCTCTGTATAGGTTGCCCCTTCTTGCCTGACAGCAAAGTCCATAGAAAAAAATAACATCGGTTCAATCCCATAGGAGAATCATGGAGAAAACACAGGTCGTTGTACTAGTCAGAATTCTTTGGAGAAACATAATCAGTAGAAGATTGTTTGATTATATGGACTTGGTTTACATGATTATGGTGGTAGAAGAGTAGTTGCATATGGAAGCTATACTCAGGAAGCTGGAAATCAAGGAGAGTTGGTAGTGTAAGTTCCAGACCCCGTCAGAGTCTGAAGGCAAGAAAAGACCAATGTCCCAGGTTGAAGGCAGGCAGAGAGAGGAATTCTCCCTTACTCAGCCTTAATTGCTCTGTTCAGGCCTTCAATGGACTGTATGAGGTCCACCTGCATTGGGAAGAGCAACCTGCTTTATTCAGTCTACCCATTCAAATTCTAGTCACACCCAGAAATACTCTCAAAGACACACCAGAATAATGTTAAACTAAATTTCTGGGTACCCCAGGGCCCAAGTTGACACATAAAATGAACGATTTTGTTCATACTTAAAAGCTGAGGGATAGGATGATTCAGTTTATGCTCCTCACCTGTCTGCTACTGGCTAAGCGTTGCTTAGGTAGGAGTTGTATTAGCCCATTTTCATGCTGCTTTTAAAGACATACTCGAGACTGGGCAATTTACAAAAGAAAGAGGTTTAACGGACTTACAGTTCCACATGGCTGGGGAAGGCCTCATAGTCATGGAAGTAGGCAAGGAGGAGCAAGTCACATCTTATGTAGATGGAGGCAGGCAAAGAGAGAGAGCTTGTGCAGGAAAACTCCCATTTTTAAAACTATCAGATCTTGTGAGATTTATTAACTATCATGAGAATAGCACAGGAAAGGCTCACCCTCATGATTCAATTGCCTCCCACCAGGTTCCTCCCATGACATGTGGGAATTGTGGGAGTTTCAATTCAAGATGAGATTTGGGTGGGGATGCAGCCATACCATATCATTCTACCTCCGGCCCCTCCCAAATCTCATGTCCTCACATTTCAAAACCAATCATGTCTTCTTAACAGTCCCTCAAAATCTTAACTCATTTCAGCATTAACTCAAAAGTCCACAATCCAAAGTCTTATCTGAGACAAGGTAAGTCCCTTCTACCTATGAGCCTGTAAAATCAAAAGCACGTTATTTACTTTATAGATACAATGGGGTTACAGACATTGGGTAAATACAGCTGTTACAAATGGGAGAAACTAACCAAAACAAATGGGCTACAGGCCCCAGGCAAGTCCAAAATCCAGTGGGCAGTCAAATCTTAAATCCCCAAAATGATCTCCTTTGACTCCATGTCTCACATCCAGGTCACGGAGATGCAAGAGGTGGGTTCTCATGGTCTTGAGCAGCTCTGCCCCTGTGGTTTTGCAGGGGATAGCCCCCATCCTGGCTGCTTTCACAGACTAGTGTTGAGTGTCTGTGACTTTTCCAGGCACACAATAGAAGCTGTCAGTGGATCTACCATTCTGGGGTCTGTAGGATGGTGGCCATCTTCTCAGCTCCACTAGGCAATGCCCCAGTAGGGACTCTGTGTGTGGGGGGACTCCAACCCCACATTTCCCTTCTGCACTGGCCTAGCAGAGGTTCTCCATGAGGACCCCATCCCTGCAGCAAACTTCTGCCTGGGCAACCAGGTGTTTCCATACATCTTCTGAAAACTAGGTGGAGATTCCCAAACCCCAGTGCTCGACTTCTGTGTACTCACAGGCTCAACACCATGTGGAAGCTGCCAAGGCTTGAGGCTTGTAGCCTCTGAAGCCAAGACTTGAGCTCTACGTTGGCCCCTTTCCAGCATAGCTGGGGTGCTGGTAAACAGGACACCAAGTCCCTAGGCTGCACACAGCATGAGGACCCTGGGTCCAGCCCACAAAACCACTTTTCCTCCTAGGCCTTTGGGCCTGTGATGGGAGGGGCTGCTGTGAACACCTCTGACATGGCCTGGAGACATTTTCCCCATTGTCTTAGAGATTAACATCAGCTACTCATTACTTATGAACATTTCTGCAGCCAACTTAAATTTCTCCTGAGAAAATGGGATTTTCTTTTCTATCACATTGTCAGGCTACAAATTTTCTGAAATTTTATGCTGTGCTTCCCTTATAAACCTGAATGCCTTTAACAGCACCCAAGTCACCTCCTGAGTGCTTTGCTGCTTAGAAATTTCTTCTGCCAGATACACTAAATCATCTCTCTCAAGTTCAAAGTTCCACAAATCTCTAGGGCAGGAGCAAAATGCCACCACTCTCTTTGCTACAACATAACAAGAGGCACCTTCGCTCCAGTTCCCAACAAGTTCCTCATTTCCATCTGAGACCACCTCAGCCTGGACTTTATTGTCCATATCGCTATCAGCATTTTGGGCAATGCCATCCAACAAGTCTCTAGGAAGTTCCAAACTTTCCCACATTTTCCTGTCTTCTTCTAAGCCCTCCAAACTGTTGCAACCTCTGCCTGTAACTCAGTTCCAAAGATGTTTCCACATTTTCAGGTATCGTTTCAGCAGCACCCTACTCTACTGGCACCAATTTTTTGTATGAGTCTGTTTTCACACTGCTGATAAAGACATACCTGAGACTGGGCAATTTACAAAAGAAAAAGGTTTAATGAACTTACAGTTCCACATGGCTGGGGAAGGCCTCACAGTCATGGTGGAAGGCAAGGAGGAGCAAGTCACATCTTATGTGGATGGCAGCAGGCAAAGAGAGCGCTTGTGCAGGGAAACTCCCGTTTTTAAAATCATCAGATCTTGTGAGGCTCATTCGCTGTCACAAGAACAGCATAGGAAAGACCCTCCACTAGGATTCAATTACCTCCCACCTGGTTCTTCCCACCACACGTGAGAATTGTGGGAGTTACAATTCAAGTTGCGATTGGGTTGGGATATAGCCAAACCGTATAGGGAGGTATATTCTTCACCTCTTTTGGTGCTTCTTATTTGCAGGCAAACTATGTTCTGGAAACCTGAGGGTAGAAATTGGTGCTGACTGTTGGGATTAAAAGTAAACTGGTAGCTGGTATGGACAAAAATTACAAAAGTATCTGAGGGGATGTGAGTAGAACAGTACTGGTATCAACTACCCCATGCTTCCTGACCTTTAATGTGCATATAAATCACCTAGGGGTTTCATTAAAATGGGCGTTCTAATTCAATACATCTGGGCAGGACTTCCAGGCAATTCTTCTGTTGCTCGTCCACCAACACATGCCTCAGCTCCTAGTAGGTCTAAAAATGAGGAAGAGATGGTTTCATTTTATCACCTCTCCTTGCCCTCACTTCATTCTTTCAGAAAAATTTGAGACTACTCAGAGCATCCTTCAAGTGGGGTTACTTGATAAACTCCACTGTAATAGTAATATTTAGAGAAAGCAAAATGTTAAATCGGTGGTTATTTATGTTTTCTGATGAAGCCCCACATTAAAAAGTATTCACTGTGACTCCTATACATATATCAACTGAAACAAAGGTGTCATGAACTATAATTGTAAATGCATTCTACCACTTTCTATTCTATTATTTTATTCACTCTCATAAACAAAAATTTTATTTCAGAGCACACTACTAGGTGTCAACTCACAATTTAAAAAAAAAAATGATCCACATTATGGTGGAAACAACTGAGATTCCCATAGGCAATATTTTTTGTTCCATTTATGAAAAATAGAGTTTACTTATTCATGGTCTGTCTGAGATATGTAAGTACAGCATCCTTCTGTACCCATAGGGGATTGGTTTCAGAACCCCCACAGATATCAAACTCCTCAGATACTCAAAATCCTTATCTAAAATGATATAGTGTTAACATGTAGTCTATGAATATCCTTTTGTGTACTTTAAAATATCTCTAGATTTTGTGTAATACCCAACACAATGTAAATGCTATGTAGATAGTTGTTATACTATATTTTTATTTGTGTTATATTTATTGTTGTATTGTTCTTTTTTTCTTTTGGAATGTTTTTGATCTGTGATTGGTCGAATCCATGGATGCAGATCCCACAGATACAGAGGGCCAACTATAATGGATTGGAGGCAGATTAGAATTATGGAAATCCTTCAAGCATATATATATATATATATATATATACACACACACACACACACATACATATACATACACACACACACACACAATTTTTTTTTTTTTGAGATGGAGTTTCACTCTTGCTACCTAGGCTGGAGTGTAACAGCATATTCTTGGCTCATTGCAACCTCTGCCTCCTGGATTCAAGCAATTCTCCTGCCTCAGCCTCCCAAGTAGCTGGGATTACAGGGGCCTGCCACCATGCCTGGCTGATTTTTTGTATTTTTAGTAGAGACAGGGTTTCACTATGTTGGCCAGGCTGGTCTCGAACTCCTGACCTCAGGTGATCCACCCGCCTCGGCCTCCCAAAGTACTGGGATTACAGGCATGAGCTACGGTGCCTGGCCTCCAAGCTTATATTTTTAAAATATTAGCTCTATATTCATTTGGAGTAGAAGCTGAAATGCCTGAAAGACTGGTGAAGAGGGAAGAAGGATGAATCTACATTGTAGCAGGGCTACCACAGACAGCAAAGCAATGGCTCTACAGCCAACTGGACCAAATTCCTTAAATGGTGCGCTGGGAACCACCTATTGTTGCCCACACACATGCTGGAGAGATCGCCTTTCCTCAGCCTTGGCCCAGGTACCTAGTGTCTTGCCCAAATATTTCTTCCAAATATTTAGTTCCTCTGAGAGAAGTTCTGGTAGATATATATTTCTCCATCTTGCCAAAGTCCAGATGACATTTCTTTGCCTCTTACAACCTGAGAGTTGATCAGCTGTGCAGCTGGCACACATTTTACTAATTTGGTTTTAAACCCATGTATTTAACCTGCTTATGTTAAGCACGTGTTATTCTGCATCAGGCACTGTGGTTGTCCAATGGTTAGGGAGAGAGCTATGTTCCTGCTGTCAAGCAGCTTGCCATTCATTGAGGATGACAGAAAAACATGAGAGAAGTAATGGCAGAGTCAAAACACAGCCACAGGAACCCACAACAGAAGTATCTAAACAGGAGTTAGCACAACTTTTCTATAAAGGACCAGAAAGTAAATATTTAGACTCTGTAGGCCATATATCCCCTGTCACAATTATACAACTCTATGAAGGCAGCTGTAGACAATAAATAAACCCCTGAGCATGTCTGTTCAAACAAAACTTTATTTACATAAAGAGGAAGCAAGCCAGATTTGGCCTATGGACCATAGTTTGTGAACCCCTAATCTATCTAAAAAAGTCTAGGGAGGATCAGAGGAGCCTGATCCTCTAGAAATGACTATTAAAACATTCCCAAAGATAGACACAATTTATCCAACTAAGAGAAGGGAGAACCAGAACAAAGACACTCAGAAGTAATTGAGAGATCGTATTGAAAGAACCAAAAGATATTCAATAAGACTATAGCTTAGATTTTCTTAGGGCTGTGTAGAACATATCTCGTGTGTCTGTCCGTCCAACACCTGAAGCCTATTTTCATGTTTAGGTAATTCCCCTGCTTTCTGAGTTGTGGGGTAAACTTCCTTACCTATATAGGCTGAAAATGGTAGGTACTTGTAGTTCCAGTCTTTCTTCTAGCTAAGTCATAGGCATGTAGTCAGAACACCACCAATCAGATATGTCCCAGCCAGACTTCAACTCATAAACCAGCAATAAAAGAGAGAAAGAGATAAATCAGAAGACCAATCTTTCATTCTCCTTCCCTGTCTGTCTCTTTCTGTCTCTCTTCTATTGAGCTTGAACTTAGCAGTAGCTGCAGAGGTGAAATTTACGAAGCCTGTAGTAGCAATAGAGCAAGTAAAGATTTGGCACTTGTTACTAAGCATTTCCATATCAGGCCACTTCTGTGGTGATATTTTGAGCATTGTTCCTGGAGGTTAAGGTTCATGACTAGTTCTCCAACCCATGGAACAGCTCCTAAAGGAGCTGCCCTGTGCCCTTTTAATAAACTCTTCTTCTGTAACTTCAACTATAGTCAGATTTTGTTGTTTGCAACTAAGAAATAGGACTGATGAAGGGATATTAAAACGAGGTATGAGAAACCAAGTTACGGAAGACCCCTCAAACTATGTTAACATGTTCCAAACTGATTATTAATGTTGCAAGAAGCCATTGAAAGATATTAACGAAAAGGATAGTATAAGTGGATTTGCAATGTAGGAAATTTGCTCTGTAAGCTCCCAGAGAAGAGGGTTTTTATGTTTAATGTTGTTTGCTACTGTCTGCTCAGTGCTTTAAACAGCACCTAATATACAGTAGGTAATAAAGAAGTTTGGTGAATGAATGATGATTTCTCATCAAATTTTATTTCAATGTGATAAGAACACTTAACATGAGATCTACCCTCTGAACAAATTTTTAAGCCTACAATACAGTATGGTTAAGTATAGGCACAATGTTGTCCAGCAGATCTTGAGAACTTAGTCATCTTGCTTAACTAAAATCTTATAGCTGTTAATTAGTAAATCTCAATCTTACCCTTGCCTCAGCTCCTGGGAACCACCATTCCACTCTTTGATTCTATGAATTCAACTTCTTTAGATACTTCATATAAGTGGAATCATGCAGTATTTGTCCTTATGTGATGGGCTTATTTCACTTAGCAAAATATCCTCAAGGCTCATGAAATTTTTAATGAATGAATTGGAAGAAGAAGCCCACAGGGAAGGTTGTTATGGTAAATTAAGTGAGTGATGATAGTGACCTCGACCAGGTTAGGTGATTTAGAGAAATATATGGATTCGAAAGATAGATCTGTAGGAGACAGAATCTAAATACTGTGCATAGAAATTACATGTTAATATTTTAAAATGCAAATAAGCTTTGAAATTAAATTAAACTTATAATAGTGTAAGTTTCTATAATTAAATATATTAATAGAGAGGGAAGGCAAGGAAGTATGTGTTTCAAACCTTTTTTTTTTATCTGCCACAAACAGCCGCAGTTCTATAGAACTAACTCTATCAAAAGAGGGATGCATAAACTCAATATGAGTAAGAATGCCAAGAAAGTGAACAATTCGAGTTTAAATAATCATTTAGAGCTAAAGACATAAACATAATGTCAACTACAGTTGTTCCAACCATTTTTAAATTATACTATTCATTCCTGCATTATGTGGGTTTTGCGGGCTGTCACTTTTTAAATAAGCCTAACATTAGATTCAGTTAAATAGACTGGGAGGATTTAAAAGATAAAACCAGACTGGCATTCAACACGTCTTTTTCCTAAGCCCATCAGAGATGACTTAATAAAAGGGAAACAGAATATTAATTTTTCTGAAATCTCGTTTGCTTGAATGACCGTGGTAAAAGCAAGTAGGTGAATGTATAAATGAGTTTAATTGACTGTTATTATCATTCTGCTGTTTCACTGGAATAATTCACTGGTCATTCAAGTTGATTCACTAATGGGGCAGATAGATAAGGTATGCGGAGCAAGAATCACCGCTACAGTTCAGTCATTTTCCCCAAAGCCTCTTCCCAAGTTGTATATCTTAACGTGGAATTTTGTTTAACATTCTCAAAACAACACTTTATAATATGGAAAATGAGGTTATCAGCAAACAATATTTGCATAATACTCTTTCTGCAATAGTGAGCAGCGTTGGTATTCTGAAAAAAATCTCCATGTCTTTAGAGACCAACAAAACTACTTTGATAAAATTAAGTCAAAAATATTCTGGGATACAATGGGAAATGCATGTTGTCTGGGTTACTATGTCCAGTGCAATTTTAAGTTATGATGAACGAAGGATGGATTCCTAGTCCTTTTCTTCCAAGAAAATAAATTTGGTCCAGTTTTTAACATATTCATGCTGCGATTTCAGTTTTTGGGGGAAAAAATCGACAAACTACTTTAAATATTATTACCAGTTAACAACCTCTGATGTTACCGTTATATTGAGCAGGCCAGCCTTTTCAACTAATTTGGTGGCTCCAGAAAACTGACTTAACACTCCCCTCAACAATACAGGCAAGTGCATTAATAGCATTTCTATTGACTGTAAGAGCAATTCTCAGCTTTACAATGATGCTAAATTAACATATTTATCAGACTATTTAAATGAAGATTAGCCATGAAGGAAAGGGAATGAGAAATGCAAAAATTCTGCTTTGGGAATTTTCCCTTTGTGGGGGAAAGAGAGTCGCAGAAGGATAGAGAAGGGATGTTTTTCACTGCCTGGTTCCATCGGCCTTATTTCCAGACTCTGTCAGGCTCACTGTAATTTATTTAATGAAGGTCAGTGAAAGAACACATTAAATGCTTTAACTTAAGAAAAAAGCAGGAAACCTGTGTGTACCACTATAATAAAACTACAGACTGAAAGGAAAATTTTCACACCACTAATAATTTTGTCTACCTGCCACCAACTAATAAGATGTTTTGTTTTTATTGGAATGACTGATGGTGCCTCTGCCACAATAAATACAAACCACTGACTTCATTAACACACTTTTATCCCTGCCACTAGCACGGTGCTTTACAATGGAAGGTGCTGAATAAATATTTGCTGAATAAATGAAGAATTTTATATGTGGCCTTCCCTTTTTCATCGTCCGCAAATTCATGGTCCCTAACCTAAGGCCTGCCTTTAGTACTTTCTAGATACCTTTTTGCTTTTGTCTCTTTTCCTGTCCTATTCTTTTGTAAATGACTATATCAAATGTCCGTAATTCTCCTCACCAACTGATCCAACCTATATGCTTCTGATTTACATAATCTTTTTCAAGTTAATTTCCATCACCTACAAATTTACCCATCCCCACAACCACCCTGCCTTTCTCTCCTCCAGACTAAGAAGACAGGTGTTCCTTCTCTGTTTAAGCCAATCTATCCACAGGTGTCCTTTTCTCTTTTATACAGGGCTTATACAGTCTTCCTTACTCCCTTACGTGTCTTTTAAAAAGAAAGCAAATTTTAATTATTCATGATATAATTGTCACTACCAGCTTATAAAAGTATATATTTGCAAGCATATCATTGAAGAGTCTTTCAAATTGTCAGTTCAAAAGTACATTTAAAAAATCAAACTCTTTGTAGAAAATCAATGACATTATTGCAGAACCACGTGATATTATTGTTGGATAATCTGTTTACCAGCAGTCACTGGGTTTTCTTCATTCACTAAATAGTCCAAATGGTCCATCATCTGATAGCTGCTACCCTTCCAGAACTTTTTCATTTTTTTCTCAACCATTTTCTTCTTTTCAGCATGTGAAGAAATCCTCTCCTCTGAAAAACTAAAAATTATTATTTATCCCACGTGTTCTCATCAGCTCAGTTTTTTTTCATTCCAGCTTTACTCCAGGATGATTTCATCCACATTCAAGATTTAATTTGTTTAACGTTGAAGAACTCTTAATTTTAACTTCTCAGGTCAAATTGCTTCCTTGAAATTTATATGTACAAATGTCTGCTTATCACATCATCCATTATTTTATTCATTCAGTCAATGTATTTGTTGCATATCTACTTTATGCCAAGAATGGCTTAGTAAGAGTGATGGAGAGTTTGAAAACAGATAAGGTCCATAACCTCATGAAACATTACAGTTTAAAAATCATGTAAGGAAATAATCACAAAATTAAATTCTGATATGAAGAATGCAGTGAAACAGACCAGGGTATATCTAAAAGGGAGCATTCCAAACCCTCTGAGGTTGCTTCTTTTTTAGTATTATTTCTCAGTTTCTTATAAGTTTCTTATAAGGCACAAGGGAGTTGGCATTTGTCCCTCCCTTAATCTTGATAGAATCCATTCTCAAGTTCTATTCATTTTTCCTACTTCAATATTTGCCCGCTTTAATCTATCCATGCACAGTTGTCACAGGGACTTACATAAAACTCAAATCTGACCATGTCATTTATCTACTATTTTGATAAGGATAATTTGTGTTGGATGCTATAATGAACAGAACCAATATCTCCTTGGCAGAGCTCCTCTCTGTTCCAGTGATTCTGTTCTTTCCAATTTGTCAGGCTGCCGTTTCAAGCCATGTCTTTGGGGACACTAAGAAGTGGATGAGAACGAGCTGAGAATGTCAAAGATAATTTTAACAGCATGCCCAGGTCACATATGCATTCATAGTGCATTATTCAGAAGGTTATATGGCCTCAACTAATTGCAAGAGAGGCCAGGGGATGTAGTTGATATGGTTTGGCTATTTCCCC
The DNA here is from genome assembly GCF_008728515.1 of Papio anubis. Taxonomy (NCBI): domain Eukaryota; kingdom Metazoa; phylum Chordata; class Mammalia; order Primates; family Cercopithecidae; genus Papio; species Papio anubis. Next base: position 71,685,708 of record NC_044990.1, on the reverse strand, counting down.
AGCAAATCTCATCTTGAATTCCTATGTCTTGTGGGAAGGACCTGGTGGGAGGTAATTGAATCACGAGAGCAGGTCTTTTCCATGCTGTTCTCATGATAGTGAATAAATCTCACAATATCTGATGGTTTTATAAGAGGGAGCTTCCCTGCATAAGCTCTCTCTTTTCTGGTGCCATGTAAAACGTATCTTTCACCTCCTACCATGATTGTGAGGCCTCTCCAGTCATGTGGAACAGTGAGTCCATTAAACCTATTTTTCTTCAGTCTCAGTTACGTTTTTATCAGCAATGTGAAAATGGACTAATACAATAGTCTTCTTGGGTGCATAGGAAAAACAAAAATCATGAAATTGTGAACATCAAGCTGATCTTGGCCTGATTGGCTTTAATAGGCTTTGTTAACATCTCACAGTTTAAATAACTTGAAATCTAGCCTCTGAATGTGGATTTTAAGGCCAGCATCTTCACTGCCTTTTTCTGTCTTCTTTCTTTGTTTTTCATATCCCTTTCCACTCATGACCTTTTCTTTTTCCCTCTCTTTAAAAAAAGGTCTGTATCTATATTTTCTTAGCAGGGCATATTTTTCTACTGGATATTGTATGCAAAAATGAATTGCTTCTCACAATTTTGTGTTTTAGGTATTAAAATCAACTACATTTTAAAACTACACTTACATAAATCCTTTCCTAAGGAAGGTTTTCTGGGGTTTTTTTGTATGAATTACTAACTCAGTGAAGTATTTCTAGGTGAAAACTTGAAGCCTCAATACCTCAACTGCACCTAACATTTCAGAAATGATGCTGAGAGAGAAGATTTACAGATGTCAAAACATGCCCTCTGTCTAAAAGGGCAGTCCTTTCAAAGATATCGAGAAGAGAAATATTTTCTAAATACCTTTTCTGTCTCTTAATCTTTTCGCCAAAGTAAATATATGACCATCCCCGGGGCTAAGATCCAAGTCTGGACAGAACTGGTCACCAGGGCATAACATCTGAGGGGCAAGCATTGAACTGACTGTGGCCTGAGCTCTATGCCTGCAGAGTGGGATTAAAAGCAGGTTTGCAAGCTGGGCACAGTGGCTCACACCTGTAATCCCAGCACTTTGGGAGGCCAAGGAAGGTGGATCACGAGGTCAAGAGATCGAGACCATCCTGGACAACATGGTGAAACCCCATCTCTACTAAAAATACAAAAAATTAGCCGGATGTTGTGGTGCACACCTGTAGTCCCAGCTACTCAGGAGGCTGAGACAGGAGAATCGCTTGAACCTGAGAGGCGGAGGTTGCAGTGAGCCAAGATTGCGCCACTGCACTCTAGCCTGGGGACAGAGCAAGACTTTGTCTAAAAAAAAAAAAAAAAAAGCAGTGTGCAGAGGCCTCATGTTCAAAATTATTTTTCCCATGAACCATCCCAACATCACCATCACTCTACCACATTGCCTGATATCAGATGGATTTAGGAATGAATGCGTCTGATTGTATAAAATAGGCTAATAATACCTATCTCACAGGGCTATTGTCAGGAAGAAATTTGACACCCCAGTGAAGTTTTCAAGTATTTACTTTTTTCAAATTATTAATATTACTAAAATTTTTTATCAATCGAAGGAAATTATAATCAATTGTGATACATCTATTGTTATAGTGCCTGTAATGTACTTTAAAAAGTTTTGGTGTTGGACAATGTGATATATGTGTGTATCTTAGTCTAAATTTATATTCATGGTGGATAATTAACCAACAAACTACAGTGACCTGAGGTCCATACAATAGAAGCTTTAAAATACGGCTTTGGATATCCAAATCTATGACAAGAGTCATCCATTAGGATAAGGGATGTTAGAAATAATTTCAATCTGTGAAATGGTGCAGGAAGATCCATAACCTATTAGAAAGTATAGATGGACTAGCAAGAAGGACCTCAGTCTCAAGGTTAGGAGACAGCAGGCATGCAAACTGCTGTGGGGGAAATAAAATTAGACAGCATGGGAGAGGTTCACTATTATGAACTAGGGTAGGATGAGCAATGTTTCTCCTCCCCAAAAGATGTCCATATTATACACCCAGAACCTGTGAATGTGTTACCTTATGTGGCAAAAGGGACTCTGAAGATGTGATTAAGTATCTTAAGATGGGGAGAGTATCCTGTTTTATCCAGGTGAGCTTGATGTGATCACAACAGTTCTTACAAGGGGGAGGCAGAGTCAGCCAGAGGAGAAGGTAAGGTGATAATGGAAGCAGAGCTTGGAGTACTGTGCTTTGCAGATGGAGAAAGGGGCAAAGCCCACTGGAAGCTGGAAAAGGCAGCACTCAAACCCTCCCCTTAGAGTCTACTGATAGAAGAAACTAGACCTGTGGACACTTTTATTTTAACTCGGGAAGATTGAGCTCAGATTTCTGGCCTTGAGAACTGCAATAGAATAAATTGGTGTTGTTTTGAGCCACTAAATTTGTGGTAACCCGTTATAGCAGCAACAAGGAAACTAATGCATGAACTCATGACTGCTCTTTGAATATGCTGAACTCCATACCTTGAATTGACTTTATCTATACCCATGCCAAAATTGTATCTTAGTTGAATAAAATCATCTGAAATTAATCATGTACACTATAAGAAGGGCAGGACCAGTAGAGAAAATGTGTAAGGAAAAAAAAAAAAAAAAAAAGAACAGGGATTATTAGATGCAGAATCACCCATTTTTTTTCCTGAAATTTTCTTGATTTTAGAATTAAATACTTAGCTAGGAAGAAAATATTTTCCAAATACCACTTCTCGTATTTAACGCCACGATTTCAGGACGAGTCCTGAAAACAACTGTTTCATCATTCACAACTTTACCTTGGTCAGCTCCACAGAACTAACAGCCTATGTAAGAAACTTGCTTGAATGTATCACCTATGTGGGGCTGAGGAGAGGGAGCTCTAGTTCAGTTTTATCTAATTTTAATTCCTAGTGCAATTATAGAGTGTATTTTTTAGTAGCCAGAAGATGACTAGAAAATGAAACAATTAAGAGCAATAAAGGTTCTCATACTTCAGAAAAACAACTTGTCCTGTGTCAGATCATCCTGACTTGAGCAGTGACTGTAAACCCCACAAAGATAAGGTGGAAATATTGACAACATTTTCATATCCTGGCAACTCACTTCTGCAAGCTTCACTATGGGGAGCCTGCATTCATCTCAGACCTTGAGTTCAGCATTTGGCTTAAATAGGCGTATTAGGTCAGAAACGCTCTTAAGATATTAGCAAAGTATGTAATGCTAATAAGGGTTCTGTGTGGATGATGGGAAAAATTACACGTTGAGTTATTGTGCAAATAGCCCTCATGAAGGAAATGGAGAAATGGGCTTCAGGGAAGATTGACATTGATCTGTGATTCCAAGTGTTCCATAAAGAGAACACCAAATTCCACCTCTGATAGAGTGGTGACCTGGGGACATTGACTGACTCTCCCACTGAAAACCACTAAAAATGCCTAGTAAAATATAAATAAATATTGTTGTAAATGAATTAATAAGCTGTCAAATTAGTAAGGAATATTTAGAGGCTACAAATGGAGTAAAAGTTGGTTTTTGTCAGAAGGGCATTTGCTGAATAGGCAGACGTTGAGCTTTGGTCTTCATTCCTTCACAGGGCGTGGTGGGTCAGATGCATAGTTCAGGGCCAGCCCAAGGTGGGCATCTAGTAAAAGAATCCCCAAATAATTTACGTACCACAAAAAACTCTACATATAGTATAAAGGTAATATAGAAATACTACCCTGAAGCTCAGGTAACATCAAATAGTGAAATTATTAGGCAGATAATATAAAATAAGTATTTTAATATGTTTAAAGTAGAGGAAATATGGACACTAATTGTACTATTATTATGCTTGACATTTTTGTTGAAATTTTATCCTTTTGGATGTTTGAGATTTCTCAAACCAAAAGTTAGTGGGAAAAACCTAGGACTAGAAGCAATCTTCCTTAACGTGAAAAAGGATAAATTCAAAAATGTACAGCAAATATCTTACTTAATAGTGAAATGTTAAAAGCATTTGCGTAAGGCATTGGTGTTCAATATCATCACTTTTATTTAAAGTTACATGGAGTTCCTAGTGCTAAGAAAAAGAAAATAAAAAAGGGGTATAAGCCAGAAAGAAAGATACAATGTAGACGATATGATCGTCTGTAAAGAAAGCTCAAATAAAATAATAATACCTTATTAAAATGAATTAAATGGTTGAATAAATCTGCTAGATATGAAATCAATGTACAAAATCAGTTAAATTCTGAGACTTCTGGTTTCTGGTCTGGCATGCAAGAAGCTTAAAAGCTGTCATCATACATAACAACAAGTAAAAACCCCAACAAACTGAAAAATTAGCAACTCATCTTAGATCTGTCAGAGAAGTAAGATCACATGGCAAACTGCTGCTCCCCAAATTGGAGAGACAGGTAGATACAGAGAATCACAACTTACCTGAGCAGGAACCTTTGTGGGAACTAGTACCAGGGTAGAGAAATCTACACTGTAATTGATCAATTGCTGAAGTCAATGTGGACAATCCTAAGAGGCCCAGTAATAAATAGGGGGCCTAAGACTTTTGTGAGTTCTACCTCCAGGAGCTCTACCAGGCTCAACCAGGCTCTACCAGGCTCTACCAGGCTCATTTTCAATGAGAAAAATCTTACTGGACTTCCAATAGGAGAAGAAGAAAAGTAACCATTTTGAAATATGCCAGAGCATTCTCTCCTTCTTAATAAGGCATATCTTCAAGAGAAACTATTTTACCAAAGCCTAACTGGTGGGATTTTACCAAAGCCTAACTGACCTAGGGGAAGAGAAGTACCCATCTCCAGCCAGCTCTAGCCATCCTGTATCATCTAGCAGGGTGAAGTATGTAAACAAATTGAAAGGCACTTGTGAAGCTCACAGCCCAGGGATACAGGCTCATTAAAAGCTTGAGACCTAATCCTTTAGGACTACAGAATTCTTCCCTATCTCTTCTTCTATCATGTTTGCCTTTTAGCAAAATATACAAGACACACTCAGAAGTAAAAAAGATGATTTAAGAGACAGAGAAAGCATAAAAACCAAACCCAGGTATGCAGGAATGTTGGAATTATCAGACCACAGATTTAAAACAATTGTGCTAAAGGATCTAATAGACAAAGTAGACAATATGCAAGAACAGATGAGTAATATAAGCAGAGTGATGAAAATTCCAGGAAAGAATTTGAAAAATGTTTGAGATAAAAGATACTGAGTCAAAACTAAATGCCTTTAATTAGTAGACTAGACATAGCCTTGAAAAGAATCTCTGAGCTTTAGGACAAGTCAATAGAAACTTCCAAAACTGAAAATCCAAGAGAAAAAAAAAATACTGA